>NC_044034.1:92145040-92445040 GCF_901765095.1 Microcaecilia unicolor
TGTGTTTCCATGTTTTGCATAGGTTGTGTGAAGGGTTTATAGAGGTGAAAAGGGTGGTGGAGGTGGGCAAACTAAATTGAACAATCAAAATGCCTAAATAGAATTAAGTCATATTTCAAGTATGTTTTCAGGCACACATTAGCCAAGTGGTGGTGGTATTCTGTCCTTCAACTTGTTTGGTATATATTCAGAATATGGCTGTCTCTAATTAAACAGGAGGCCAGATTTCATGTGTTATTCTTGAGGGAATTCTGTGCCAAAAAACCCCCAAACCTCTCAGGAAAAATAAATTTATTTGCGTACTTTTAAAATTCTGCATGCTATATTTGTAAAAATATTTATGATCATTGAAATTAAATATCAAAATAGAAGAAAGCTTTTACTCAAAGGTTCTCAATTCAGAATTCCTCCAGAAGTAGTCATGTGCCTTAACTAGAGTTTCTGGTACAGTGGTTTTACTTTTGCAATCCACCGAGACAGAGAACTTGGATCTGCAGTCAGTGCTGACTTCTTGCAGCTGTCGATACAGTAATATCTATTATGGCTGCTTCAAATGCTAGTAGTTACAAGAAGTCAGGCCTGCCTAGAGCTCCTCTGGATTCCATGGCTTTCAAATTTCCTGCAAAGCAAAACCTTGTAGGTATGAGCCACTAAACCACTCTCTCCCAATACACATCCTGCCCTAATCCTCAGTTTATTTATTTATGGCATTTGTACCCTGCATTATCCCAAATAAGTTCAGGTTCAGTGTGGCTTACATCAAACTTAAAGCAAATTACAATAAGAGAACTATAATGAAAATACAAAATAATAATAGGTAAAAATATCCAAGCAGTAAGGTGACTCATTTTGAGATAACAAATTAACTAAAAGATAATCACCAACATTGGCGAGGAATTCACTAAATAAGAATGCTTTCAATAATTTATAAAATTTCAAGTGGTCAGTAACATATCTGAGTGACTTTGATAGGGAATTCCATTTCCTAGTAGCTTGGTATGTGAAGCTTGCATCATGAATATATGTGTAAATAAGATTTTTACAACACAGAAAATAGAAAATACATTGACTTTCCCAGATCGTCCCTCTCCCCTTGTCCCCTCACTTCCACAATGTTTTCCCTCCTCCAGCTTATCCTTCCCACTCTCTCTCGCTCCTATGCATCTTTCTCAGATGTTCGAAAACTGCTGATGTCTCCATGCTCACCACTTGGCTAGAACTGTAAACACTGCCTGGGAACAGCTTTTCCCTTTCTGCCTCACATGACTGGGTGTAAGCTCTGCAATACCCCAAATCCTATGCTGCTGTTCAAACCTTATGAGTACGGGGGGAGGGCTTTTGTCAGCATAGGAGTTCAGGCACCGTGCAGCTTCCCCTCTTTGGTGCAAAAAGATGGCACTGGCCTCCCATGGGTCTGGCATCCTGCTCTTTGTTATAGGTCAGCTTGCAGAGCTGGTATAGTTTGTTGTGTTCATGCAAACTGGGTTGAGAAATTCTGTGCATGAAAGGTAAATTCAACACTGGGACAATCCTGTAGATTTTCTGAACTGTGCAGTTCTGCAGAATTCCCCCAATAGTAATATGTAGAGGATGGAGACTGGCAAGATCTTTGTGAATATGGAGTTTGCATTTTTTTGTTTGGTCCTGAAGTCAGCTTCTTAGCTATTATGTTTTACGCTTCAAACCTTCTTTGATTCTGAACTCCTAAAGCAAACCTGCAAGATATTGAGCAAGTATGTCCAGTGCATTTTTTAAATCAAAGTATGATGTCGGGGGAGTAGTGTAGTCAACAAAACTCTTCCAAAAACACAAAGGAGACGAGCTGCCACACTCAAGGTTTATTCATATATAAGACTAAACACAGCACTGTGTTTTGGCTAAAGTTCCTTTTTCAGGAGTCTGGTTATGACTGCAAAGAATCTTATAAGTAAATGTCTCAATGTGAGAAAGCAGTCACAACAATGCCAGCATTTGTCTGTTCATGAGAGCATCAGAGGCATACAGTGGGGATTCAAGTTTTCTCTCCCTGGGCCTTCTTAACTTCTGCCTGGCCCTGTCTTTTGAACTTCTCTGGAGGCACTACTCCGAACCTGTGCTCGGGGTGTCACATGTGGTGGCAGTGATGGAATTCTGAGCTTGTCCTGACTAGGGAAGCCAGATCCTTGACCTCTGGGGCTCTGGTCCTATTGATGAGACAACGTGGGGGCAGTGGGCAAAAAGGGATTAACCCTGCCCTAGTTAGGGGGAGGGTGTATAGCTAGTACCGGACAGGCAGGCTTTTATTTTATTTTCTGGTATACTGAGCGGTCCAAACCACTGGCAGTAAAACATGAAAGGTTATTCCTGGGCCTTGGTGGAGGAACAGCAACAATGTATGCAGGCACATTTTGAGCAGCAGCAAGTGTTAACAGAAGCTCCATAGAGCCTACAACAGGGCTCTCAGGCTCCAGTTTCAGTGTAAAAGAAAAATGGTGCTGGAAGATGACCCAGACTATTTTATGACCAATTTTGAGAGCATCAACCACTTTGCTGGTTGGCCAAGAGGCATCATGGACTGCATATCTAGGAAACTGGTAGCAGCCAAATGGCATTCCAGGACATTAATCCCACCAGTGCCACAACATGTGACACATGGAGCAGGGGTTGGGCATTGCTGGTGCAAAATTACAGCTGGACAACAGGATGAAATACAAAATAAGTATTTTATTTAAAGAAGAGAGTCTCAGGTTTGTTCCTTCACAGATCCGAAGGCATAGGGTGCAAAGACCTCTGGGGATCAGCATTCAGAGTGTTAGGCAGGCCTCTGGCAGCAGACCAAACACAGTCCCATGGCTGCTGGGTTTACCACGCCCCAAACACAGCCTACAATTTCTCGGGTTCCTCTGAGATCCAGGTCTAGCTCCAGCCAGACCTCAAAGCAAAACTTACATAGTTCAGTTGAATAGAACAATGGCTTACCTCAACCAGGTCACGATCAGGCGACCCTCAGGGGGAGGAATGCTGGCTTCGGCCTAATCCCTGGTAAGCCTTTCCTCAGCTGAGAGGTGCCCACCTCTACCACCGGCTGCCTTTCAGGTGCTGTGGAGGATTTGCAGCTCATCTGCATATCCTTACAGCCTTCTCCGGGGTGACACCCAGGTCCACCCCGATCCACTCAGGGCCTCCGCTCTAGGTGCCGCGCGCCGGGGCATTTTTCTCTTTATATCTAATCTTTTTCCAGTTGCTAAAGTACCTTAATCATTTATGGCCCCTATTCACATTCTCTTCCTAGCTCTGTCCCTTCCTAATCTTTTCCCTCACCCCCTACCTCTCTCCGCTACAGGAACTCACTTCCCATCCATTGACTTCATCACCTCACCTTCTCTCCTACCCTCTTCCTCCCTCTTGGCTTTTAATCTCTGTCTCTTTCTTCCCTCCATTTTGCCTTCCCCATTCCACCTAAATACCTCTCGCCTTCGATGCCTTCGTGGCCACACCTCTCCTACTCTCCTCCGCTCTCTTTTACTCCTTCTCTTACTCTCAGCTGGTGACATCAATCCCAATCCTGGCCCTCCTCACCAACTATTATCCAAACTCTACAGATCTCACCGTGACCTCTCTGACCTCATCTCTATTCGTCTACTCCCCTCCTCTTCTCTGCCCTTCTCTTGCGCCCTATGGAATGCCCGCTCTATCTGTAACAAACTCCCCTATATCCAGGACCTCTTTATCTCGCGTCACCTCCATCTGCTCGCCATAACAGAAACCTGGCTCTGCCCTGATGACTCTGCTTCAGTCGCAGCCCTGTGCCATGGCGGTTATCTATTTTCACATACTCCTCGCCCTGCTGGCCGTGGGGGCGGTGTTGGACTACTTCTCTCTCCCTCCTCCAGATTTCAACCCCTTCTTCCACCTCAATCTCACTGTTTTTCCTCCTTTGAGGTCCACTCTATCCGCCTTTTCTCTCCTCTGCCTCTTCGAATAGCGGTCATTTATCGTCCCCCTGATAAGTCCCTTTCATCCTTTCTCAGTGACTTTGACGCCTGGCTTGCCTTCTTCCATGATCCTTCCTCCCCCTCTCTCATCCTTGGTGACTTTAATATTCCTGCTAATGATCCTTCCAACTCTTATATTTCCAAGTTACTCGCTTTAACGTCATCCTTTAATCTCCAACTATGCTCCACCTCCCCCACGCATCAAAACGGTCACTGTCTTGATCTCATCTTCTCCTCCAACTGTTCACCTTCTAGTTTCCTTGCCTCTGATCATCCCTCCTCTGATCACCATCTTATAACTTCACACTTAAATCTCCTCCCTCCCAGTCCCGTCCTATCCTATCTAATTTATCTAGGAATCTTCACGATATTGACCCTTCATCTCTATCCTCCCATGTTTCAAACCTCCTCTCTACTGTGGCACCATCCATGTCTGTCAACGAGGCTGTTTCTTCTTACAACAATACTCTATCCTCTGCCTTAGACACTCTTGCACCTTTGATGACCCGCCCTGTAAGGCGTACAAAACCCCAACCTTGGCTGACTTCTAATATCCGCTACCTAAGTTCCTGTACCCGCTCCGCCGAACGCCTCTGGCGGAAATCTCGGGCCCTTGCTGATTTCTTACACTAAGTTCATGCTGACCTCCTTCCAATCTGCTCTTTTACGTGCCAAACAGGATTATTATATCCAACTGACCAACTCTCTTGGCTCTAATCCTCGACTTCTCTTCACCACATTGAACTCTCTCCTCAAGGTGCCCCCTCCCCCAACTCCCCCTTCATTATCTCCTCAGACCCTTGCTGAATTCTTTCACAACAAGGTTCAAAAGATAAACCTTGCTTTCTCTACCTCACCAGCTCTTCCTCCACTAGTCTGTTCCCCTCTCTCTCCTTCCCCTCATTCCCTTTCCTCCTTTCCTGAAGTTACTATTGAGGAAACTACACTTCTCCTTTCTTCCTCAAAATGTACCACCTGTTCCTCTGATCCCATTCCCACCCACCTTCTTAATGCCATCTCTCCTACTCTTATTCCTTTTATCTGTCACATTCTCAACCTCTCACTTTCCACTGCGACTGTCCCTGCTGCCTTTAAACATGCTGTGGTCACACCTCTCCTTAAGAAGCCTTCACTTGACCCTACTTGTCCCTCTAATTACCGACCCATCTCCCTCCTTCCTTTCTCTCCAAATTACTTGAGCGTGCTGTTCACCGCCGCTGCCTTGATTTTCTCTCCTCACATGCTATTCTTGACCCATTACAATCTGGTTTTCGCCCTCTCCACTCAACCGAAACTGCGCTTACTAAAATCTCCAATGATCTATTACTGGCTAAATCCAGAGGTCACTATTCCATCCTCATTCTTCTTGATCTTTCCGCTGCTTTTGACACTGTCGATCACAGCATACTTCTCGATACCCTGTCCTCACTTGGATTCCAGGGCTCTGTCCTTTCCTGGCTCTCTTCCTACCTCTCCCTCCGCACCTTTAGTGTTCACTCTGGTGGATCCTCTTCTACTTCTATCCCTCTGCCTGTCGGCGTACCTCAGGGTTCTGTTCTTGGTCCCCTCCTCTTTTCTATCTACACTTCTTCCCTTGGTTCATTAATCTCATCCCATGGCTTTTCCTACCATCTCTATGCTGATGATTCCCAAATCTATCTTTCTACCCCTGATATCTCACCTTGCATCCAAACCAAAATTTCAGCGTGCTTGTCTGACATTGCTGCCTGGATGTCTCAACGCCACCTGAAATTAAATATGACCAAAACCGAGCTTCTCATTTTCCCCCCCAAACCCACCTCCCCGCTCCCCCCGTTTTCTATTTCTGTTGATGGCTCTCTCATTTTCCCTGTCTCCTCAGCTCGAAACCTTGGGGTCATCTTTGACTCTTCTCTCTCCTTCTCTGCTCATATCCAGCACACCGCCAAGACCTGTCGTTTCTTTCTTTACAACATTCGTAAAATCCGCCCCTTTCTTTCCGAGCACTCTACCAAAACCCTCATCCACACCCTTGTCACCTCTCGTTTAGACTACTGCAATCTGCTTCTTGCTGGCCTCCCACTTAGTCACCTCTCCCCTCTCCAGTCGGTTCAAAACTCTGCTGCCCGTCTCATCTTCCGCCAGGGTCGCTTTACTCATACTACCCCTATCCTCAAGACCCTTCACTGGCTCCCTATCCGTTTTCGCATCCTGTTCAAACTTCTTCTACTAACCTATAAATGTATTCACTCTGCTGCTCCCCAGTATCTCTCCACACTCGTCCTTCCCTACACCCCTTCCCGTGCACTCCGCTCCATGGATAAATCCTTCTTATCTGTTCCCTTCTCCACTACTGCCAACTCCAGACTTCGCGCCTTCTGTCTCGCTGCACCCTACGCCTGGAATAAACTTCCTGAGCCCCTATGTCTTGCCCCATCCTTGGCCACCTTTAAATCTAGACTGAAAGCCCACCTCTTTAACATTGCTTTTGACTCGTAACCACTTGTAACCACTCGCCTCCACCTACCCTCCTCTCTTCCTTCCCGTTCACATTAATTGATTTGATTTGCTTACTTTATTTATTTTTTGTCTATTAGATTGTAAGCTCTTTGAGCAGGGACTGTCTTTCTTCTATGTTTGTGCAGCGCTGCGTATGCCTTGTAGCGCTATAGAAATGCTAAATAGTAGTAGTAGTATAGAGTGGGTGCTTTAGCAGCATACAGTGGGGATTCATGTTTTCTCTCCCTGGGCCTCCTTAACTTCTGTCTGGCCTTGTCTTTTGAACTTCCTGGTAGTGACTCCGTCCCTTCCAGCTTACTTCTTCCCAGGTGGGATCTACACTCTTAAGGTGGCCCAGGCTAATTAAAGAGGGTCTTTTCTTAACGGTGAGGGGCAATGTACAATAAACACTGTCACACTCCTGAAAATGGCACTTTAGCTGAAACACAGTGCCATGTTGAGTCTTTTATATGAATAAACCTTATGTGTTACAATTCTTCGAATCCTTCACATTTTTGGAAGTGTCTTGTTGACCTCACTTCTTCCCTGATACCTGTCTTCACTTGTAGTGTTTTACGTTCCTGACTTTTCCTAAAATCAAAGTATGAGATGAGTGAATGAGAGGGTTGAGTTATTGGTATTTAAGAATAGTTATGAATGCTTACGAAAGATGTGTGAATGGACAGTAGCTGAGGTTGAAGCCTTGACGATTGGCGCTACTGCTCACAAGTTTCAAACTTGTGCTAATTCAACCCCCGTGTGTCTGTTATGTGTTTCCAATAGATTTGTGTATATATTTCTGAATTTGTTTTGAAGCTTGCTTCTCATCAATTTTGGCTTCAGTGACTGCTGCAAATCCCGCTTTTCTATCTCTGGCATTTATGTTCCTCCAAGAGATTCCTACTTCTATGTTTTTTTCCTCTATTGCATATATGTGTCAAGTGGAGCTGCCGTTTTTGTTGATGGCGATTTTATGGTGTTAGCCTTTTTGTCCAAAAGATTTGGTTAGTATTTTTGGGGTCAGAACATACATACATAGCTTTATCATATGTATAATGGATTATTTTTGTATATAAAATGTGAAAATTGGAGCTGTGAAGGTAGCTGCATCCAGTTACTTTACAACTCTTTGTATCTTTCAAAAATATTGATGTAATCCAACCTGCAATTTACATGTGTATTTGGACAGTCATCCTTTGTTCATTTTGCACTAACCTAATGAGCATAACTCAAATCACAGGTGCATAGCATGCAACTCAGACTTGCATGCTATGCTCCTGTGATTTGAAGATATATCTTAAAAAAAAGAAAATATTGCCTACGATTTATTTCCATGAGAGGGTCAATAAATAAGGTACAAAGCAGTTAAATTGTACCAAATTTATGGACTCTCCCTTGAACTTTTTTCTACATATCTAAGTGGCCCAGCACTGCTGCATCACTACTTTAGTGATTGCTATAGACTGGCATAAACCAATTGAAGAGGTGAGTTCGAAAACCTGTTCAAGTCCATTTTTTTAATCAAAAGTGAATTTGTACCAAAAACAGACTGCCTTTATAGGTAGCCTTAGGATGTGTGAAATTTCCATTTAAAAGCATTTATTTGTAAGGTATAAACTTGCACTTATCTGGAATCTGCTTTTCATACTTAACAGGATTTGGAATTTTATCCACTGGATCTAGAGAGCCAGCCATAAATGTGTGTATGTTTATAGCAATTTTTAAAAGAAACCTACAGGATAATACACAGGAGGGATGGGTCTTGTAGAAATAGATTACTCCTATCGAGCTACTAGCATAGGCCTCCAGGTTTATCTAATGGCATCATCAGATCGCAATGTACAAAAGGTGCATAAATATATGAAAGAAAACATCCAGAATCAAGTTCATCATTAAACTTGGACAAGCATTCTGACGAGTAGAAGGAATGGTTGAAAATCCATTGGTACCAAAAGGGAAGGATGCAACAGAATTTGCGAAGGAACAGAAAAAGCTCTTCAAGGAATTGTATCTGCAGGGGAGAAACAACAAGTGGCGAGTGCTTAAGTACAGCAGGAAATACTAAATGTTACTCCAGGAACCATTTGTGGGTCAACATCGGACACATGAATGCTTAAGAAAAGGTGAATTGAAACCTAAGGATAAGCAATTGATAGTTGCATCCCAGGATATCAGATTACAGACAAGATGGTTTACAGCTTTGTACTTAGCACTATGCAGTCTTCTAATTGCACTTAGCTTTTGTAGACGGATGCACTGCCAACATGGCCAGTGTTTTGAAGACTTCTTCAGGGAAGTGGTCCGCAAAAATAAAAAAATAAATTCTTCCTTGTTAATCATCATAATCATAAAACAACAAACACCATTTCTATCTGCTCAGGAATGGTTCATACTTTTCATGTGTGCTCTGCGCCTCTACAAAGATGGTTACAGCGTGAGAGGTCGCTCCTTAAATTCATCGTGTGACCAGGAAGTACTGTCCAATAGGCTAGCAATCTGTTCAGTCATTCAGGCAGACAAATCAAATGCAGGACCATCATTCTAATTCTGCATTTAAGCCATTTTGGATGTACTAAATCTAATTGAAACCACATGGTAACAGAATACAAAAGTCCCATGGAGCGCATTGTACCATGTAATCCTTATAGTACTTTCAACATGGTTTTAGCTATGTGGAGACTGATGAGGATAAAGCAAACATGCTAAACAAATACTTCGGTGGTCACTGAAGAAAATCCTGGAGAAGGACCGCAGTTGGTTGCCGAGGGAGTATCTGGGAATGGAGTGGATATTGCACCGTTCACGGAAGAAAGTGTTTATAAACAGCTTGAAAATTTGAAAGTGAGCTATGGGGCTGGATGGGATACATCTCAGGATACTGAGAGAGCTCAAAGGCGTCCTGGCTGGACCTCTCAAGGATTTATTTAATAGTTCTTTAGAGACAGAAGAGGTTCTGAGGGATTGGAGATGAGCTGATGTGGTCCCTCTTCACAAAAGCGGAGATAGGGAAGAAGTGGAAACTACAGGCCGGTAAGCTTCACATTAGTGTTAGGAAAAATAATGGAATTGCTGCTGAAGGAAAGGATAGTTGAATTTCTAGAAGCCAATGGGTTACAAGATCCAAGGCAATATGGCTTTACCAAAGGAAATCGTGCCAAACGAATGTGATTGACTTCTTTGACTGGGTAACCAAAGAAATGGATGAAGGACGTTCGCTAGATGTAATCTACTTGGATTTCAGCAAAGCCTTTGATACAGTCCCTCACATAAGACTTGTGAATAAGCTGAAAGGGCTGAACTTAGGGTCCAAAGTAGGTAGGAAACTGGTTGACTGGCAGAGGGTGGTGGCAAATGGAATCTGCTCTGAGGAGAGGAAGGTGAGTAGTGAAGTACCTCAGAGGTTGGTGCTGGTACCAATTCTGTTTAATATATTTGTGTGAGACATTGCTGGAGGGTTAGAAGGAAAAGTTTGCCTTTTTGCGGATGACACAAAGATAGCCAATAGAGTGGATACCCTGGAGGGAGTAGAAACCATGAGAAGGGATCTCCAAATGCTAGAATGGTCAATGGTCTGGCAGTTAAAATTTAATCTGTGCATGTATTATATATAAAGCTTTTGAGGTTTTCTGATTTGACGCTTGGGCTTGTGTGGATTTTTTGTAGTTAAAATTTAATGCCAAGAAGTGCAGAGTGATGCATTTGGGGTGCAGAAGTACAAAAGAGATGTACCGGATAGGTGGGGAGAGATTGGTAAGCTCGGCTCAGGAGAAGGACCTTGGGGTTATGGTGTCAGAAGATCTCAAGGTGACGAAACAGTGCGACAAGGCGATGGCCATGACCAGAAGGATGCTAGGCTGTATAGAGAGGGGTATAACCAACAGAAAAAAAGAGGTGTTAATGCCCCTGTATAAGTCGCTGGTGAGGCCCCACTTGGAGTATTGTGTTCAGTTTTGGAGGTCTTATCTTGCTAAGGATGTAAAAAGACTTGAAGCGGTTCAGAGAAAAGCAACGAAAATGGTAGGGGGTTTATGTAACAAGACGTACATGGAGACACTTGCTGACCTAAACATGTATACACTGGAGGAAAGGAGAAACAGGGGTGATTATGATACAGATGTTCAAATATTTGAAAGGTATTAATCTGCAAACAACCTTTTCCAGAGATGGGAAGGTGGTAGAACTAGAGGGCATGAACTGAAGTTGAAAGAGGGCTGACTGAGGAATAATGTCAGGAAGTATTTTTTTCACTGAGAGGTTGGTAGATACCTGGAATGCCCTCCCATGGGAAGTGGTAGAGATGAAAACTGTAATGGAATTTTAAATGCATGAGACAAACACAAAGATATTCTGTTTAGAAACATTGGCTCCAAAGAAGCTTAGGGGAGATAAGGTAAAAAAGCCAGTGCTGGGCAGACTTCTACAGTCTGTGCCCTGATTGAGGCCGAATAGACTTGGATGAGCTGGGTGGAGCTTTTCAGGGGCTATGACTACTTCAGAAATTTTAGAACTAGGTCAGTGCCGAGCAGACTTCTATGGTCTATGCCCTAAAAAAGGCGAGGATAAATCAAGATCAGGTATACATAGGATGTATCACTTCATACCATATGTAATGAGTTTATCTTGCTGGGTAGACTGGATGGACCGTACTGGTCTTTATCTGCCGCCATCTACTATGTTGCCTTGTTTTTTGTGGAATTGTTTGAGTTGTGCACTGTCCCCCTCGCCCTCACCAAGTTGCCGCCGCTGCTCCCCCTCTCCGTGCGGCCAGCAACTGTCTCCATCCACAGAGGTAGCGCGGCGGTCCAAAATCAGCATCAGGTGTTTGAGCGAAGCAGGTGAGGCACCGCAGGAGGCCATCAAGACTGGCAGTTGGCTGTGCAGCTGGTCCTCGCGCCTGGACGTCAGTGCCCCTGGAGGAGGACCCTTTAGGGGCGACATAAAGCGAGAGGAGCGGCTGCAGAGCTATTTACATGAAGCTGATGTTGTTTTTGTTGGTCCGGTACTGCAGCTTCGGGCAGAGATCGGAGTGGCACGGCAGGTCTGTTGGGTGGATGTGTGGGTGGGAGTGGAGGGAAAGTTGCTGGGCAGAGGGAGAGGGGGGAGCGGCGGCGACTTGGGATAGAGGGGGGTGTAGGGTGAAAAAGGGCCGTTTCTGACACAAATGAAATGGGCGCTAGGAAGATTGGTCTCGGAGTGTGTATGTTTGTGAGAGTGTGTGTGGGAGTGTGTATGTTTGTGAGAGTGTGTGTGGGAGTGTGTATGTTTGTGAGAGTGTGTGTGGGAGTGACTGTGTGAGAGAGCAAGTGAATGTACGAGTGTGTGACAGAGAGTGAGTCTGGGTGCGAGTGTGTCTGTGAGAGAGTATGTGTGTGAGGATGACAGTGTGTTTGTTTGAATGAGTATGTGAGACACAGTGAGTGTGAGAGTGTGTTTCACACAGATACATTGTGTGTGAGAGAGTGTGTGTGTGACAGTGTGAGAGAGTATGTGTGCGATACACATACACTCTCTCGGTCTCACAGAGAGTATGAGAACGAGAGTGTGTGTGTGAGTGACTGTGTGACACATAGAGAGTGAATGTGATATAGTGTGAGAGGGAGACACTGTGAGAGTGTGTGTGACAGAGATACCTGTCTCCTCAGGACCCCCTCCCCCATCTCAGGTCTCAGGACCCCCTCCCTTGTGGTCTCAGGACCCCCTGCCTCTCCCCCCCTCTGCATGGTTGGCAGCACTGTGTGTGTGTGTGAGAGAGATTGAGTCTGGGTGTGAGTGTGTATGTGAGAGTGAATGTGTGTGTGATTATCTCTCCCCTGCCCCCCTCCATCCACCCAGCTATTTTCCTGTCTCCCCTGCGCCCCCTCCAGCTACCCAGCGATTCTCCTCTATCCCTTGCCCCCCCCTTTTGCCATTCATCGATTCTCCTCTCCCCTGCAGAGTGAATGTGTAGAAAGTGTTGGCTTCTGAAAATGGCAAGCCTGTGTGAGTCCTGCGCTTTATATCTAACTGGCAGCAGTCTGGAAAATAGGGCATACAGAAGAGGTCAGTTGTCAAGAAAAGCATCATGTAACTCCCATTTCTCTGTACACCAGTTTTACGATTTCCACTCGCAAGGGCTATTTAGTGCTAGTTCTCCGGCGAAGGGAGAGAATAAGCAGACAGAGGCAGAGATGCAAGTCCCTGGTGTTGCTTTAAATGTAAAGGGAGGGAGGGAGCGGTTGACCTTCCCTGCACTCATTTTCTCTGACACTGCAACAGAGAGGAAGGGGGTTCAGTGCTCTGAGATCCTCAGCCATGCTCTGGCGAGACAGCGGGGGGAGGGGAGCAGGCCGGGCAACAGAGTCAGCAGGAGAGCAGCAGATTGGAGCTTGCTGGCTATGTTTGAGTGAGTCCAATTTCCACTGAAAAGGTCAGTTTAATGCTAGTTCTCCGGCGGAGGGAGAGAATAAGCAGAGAGAGGCAGAGTTGCAAGCCCCTGGTGTTGTAAATGTAAGGGGAGGGAGGGAAGAAGTAAGGGGGAGGAAGCAGTTGAGTCTCTGTGCACTCCCTTCGTCCGGCAACGCAACAGAGAGGAAGGGTGTTCTGTGCTTTGAGATCCTCAGCCATGCCCTGACAATACAGCAGGGGGAGGGGAGCAACCCGGGCAGCAGAGTCAGCAGGAGAGGAGCAGATCGGAGCTTGCTGGCTGTGGGTGGACTGTCGTCTCTGGAGGCGCTCCTATGAGGTTTGTTGATGTGGCAGGGGGAGGGGCTTGTGTGATGCTGCGAGGGGGGTATTTGGGGTAGGGGTTTGTGTGATGGGGCGAAGGGGGGATAGGGGCTTGGGTTTGGGGTGTTTCGTTTGGGGGGGGGGGCAGTGAGGGTTGCTTTGTTGGCTGGGGGAGGAGTAGGTAAACACACTCTGCGTGTTTCCCTACTCCTGTGATTCGTGTGCCTGTGATTCCTGTGTGCCTGTGTGCCTGTGATTCGTGAAACCGGATATCTACACCACCATGCAAAACAAAAGTGAGGCTTCATTAGAACGTTGGTGGTGCCTTTTATATATATAGATAAGTATTCAGAGCTCCCACCATCTCATCCCAACTGAATACAATTGATGACTTGCCACTGCATGTCTTCCCAAGAATGATTAAAATGCAGCCAATATTGGACCAAAGGAGCTGAAACAACTTTATTGATATTTCAAGATTTATGTTCAGTCAAATGGGTCTTCACAGGTCTGGAGGAATGTCCCACATAAATAAGCATACAGGAGCACATTATGACGTTTTAGACCAAGAATAAAACTGTCATTAGGTCCAGGAATGTATCCAATCTATCAAATTCAAGTGAGCTAATTGTTGAGTGGGTTAGCAAAATTTGGAAGATAGTGTGGGTGAGAGTTTAGGTAGGGTGGGAGGGAATTAACAGGTTAGATGTGCTGTTACTTCAGAGTTTAATTAGAATGTGTCACCCTTTGAAATGGAAGTAATACAATTTCTAGAACGTAATAAAATCTCTAGAACAATCTGACGAAGAAGGGCTACCTTCGAAAGCTAATCAAAAAATGTATTGCTAGTCCAATAAAGAAAGGTATCTTATTTTCTTTTCCATGTTTTATTTTATTCTATTTCTATTGATTACCTAGAACAAGCCAGCAAATTTCCTAAAACAGGAAAAATAAACTAATCCCCTTCTACTAAAGCAAGAGGAAATATTCCAGCAGTTAATTCAGCAACATGAAACTTACAAAACAACCCCACTCATTTTTTTTGAAAGATAAATCAGAGTTGATGTAAAAAAAGGCCAGAAAAAAAGGATCTCTATTTTGCAATGTTCATACCTCAGGATAGGTTCTGGATTATGTAGACTTAATTGAGCAGGATGGGCTGTGGATAAGGTATACTGTTTAGGAAATGAACCCTTCCACCCACACCTAGGATTGCAAGAAAAACCTAGGGTTTATATACTATGTCTGAAGTGCAGCCAATCTCCGATCCAGGGATGTGGTGTTTTTTTTTTTTTTTTTAATAAGGGCACACAGGTCAGACAGAATTTAGCAAAATATTTTAGTGCAACAACCACAGTTAGGCAGAGAGCATAGTTTAAATTAAGCCAAAATTTTGCTTAGCTGTTGAAGGCCTCTTCCAGCAGCGCATCTTGTGCAGTGCAGAAAAACCTCTTGTAATAACAAGTGGAATATGAGATACCAGTGCTTTACTGTAGAAGACGCCAAGAATCCTAGGGCCCCGTTTACAAAGCCGCATTATAAGTGTGTTAGCGTCTTTGATGAGTATTAACCATGTTCAAGCCTAAAATATCCCTGTAGGTGCCTACAAGGTTAGCATGCATTCTAATTGTAGGCGCGTTAAAAACGCTAGCACGCTTTAGTAAACAGGGCCCTTAGTGACACATTGGGGTCTGTTTTGGGAATTCAGACTTTAGATCTGGCTGTGGCTTTGATGATGAAGGTACTGTAAGTGACAAACTGCAGGTTTATAATGTTAATGTTGTATAGGATTTTTGAGGTAAGGACCATTCTTGGGTTGTGTACCAGTATCCCACTTCTCTTTAAACAGGCTTCTCTTGTTTTATGTTTTAGGATTTAGAAGAATTCTGCTTTAAGTTTTGTGTCAATCATTTGACAGAAGTTACACAGACTACAGCATTTTGGCAGATGGATGGTCCTTTGCTAAAGGAATTCATTGCAAAAGCAAGCAAATGTGGAGCCTTTAAAAACTGAAAATAATGGCTGTAAGCATCTTGACATTTCTCGGACTTTATTATCCTGTTTTACAATGTGCTTTGGATATCAACTTGAGGTAATGTTATACACAAATCTATTTGTATTTGATTATGAAACCTTAAAATATCCAAGGACATACAAAACTTTCCCAGGAAGAACAGAGTGGATTGTACATTTGAAATAGCAACTGAAGGATTTGAAGAGACATAGCAATTGAGTTTTCTAAAATTTATATGCACTATTGTATATTGCATGATAGGATAGTCTGATAACTCAGCAGTAAGTACTGTACCACTGCCATGCAAAAGACCTGAGTTTTACTCCTGGCATCTGCTCCCTGAGCCGGCCAGGGTACCAAGAAGAGAAATGGAAACCCTTTGAACATGCAACATTGCAATATCAAAATACTTAATTTGAATGGCGCTGAACTGAATTTTGTTTGGACTGGAAATATAGAGCATTTATTAGCTCAACAGATCTATTCCTTTGCCATGTTACACTACATTTTGGTGCAGCTTATATCTGCCAGATATTCTTTGAAATATCTGTATACATTGCATATGACATTTAGGGGGTCTTTTACTAAGCAGTGGTAGCATTTTTAGCTCACGGTAGAAATTAGCTGGCAGTAAACGCCATGACGCCCATAGGACTATAATGGATGTCTGTGTTTACCACTAGCTGATTTCTACCATGAGCTAAAAACTTGACATGGCTTAGTAGTAAAAGACCCCCTTAGTTATTAGCAAATATTTTCAGATGTTAGATGAAGTGGAATTTATGCTGTAAAATCTGAAGTGATTACTGTTTAAAAAAAAAAAAGTTAAAATCTGCTACAAATCATGTCAGTTGTACTTTGCTGTGTAAAATAAATATATTTAAGACTCTGGGTATGTCTGGCTGTTTTAATTTAAAATTGTTTATTGCAAATAGAATAATACAAATATGAACAATAAATAAATCAATATTTATAAACCATAAGAGAACATATTTCCATTATATACACCATTTAAGGTATTAGTTCTCATCCCTTCCCTCCCACCCCCTGACAAACAAGGCATACAAAAGATCAAGGACTTGCAAGTGGCCTTAATTCTTATAGCTTCCCACATTCTTATCAAAGAACTCCGCCCCCTTTCCAGCTTCTCTAAAACCTATATGTGGATGATCTACAATATTTCACTATGAGGGTAAAAATGTCAATAGAAGCTTGTATACCACTATTATGCCCTCCTGGGTTCAACTCTGGTCACAAAAATCTAAATAGGAGTAGCACTTACAAACAATTTGGTACAGTCCTTAAACATACCCAGCCCTGAATCATTTATCAAATAGGAAAGTTTTTAACTATCAGAAAATCAGATAAGAGGGCTCCAAATGAATCCATGCAGGTAATAGATTCCAAGAGGAAATTATGGAAAAGGAATACAGACTGTTGAAAATTTGTAGATACTGAACGCCCCTGCTTACAAGTAGGTTGAAAAATCACTGATAGTGTCTACAAAGGGCTCTGTGCATGAGCCACTATCTTAATTCATTGACCAATTCTTGCGGAGTGAAGTTGTGAGGATATCCTCATATATCATGGATTCTGCCCATTTCCTTCGGTATTTGGAGACTATTACTGAGCTTTCTGATATTGTTTGGCTGGTGACATTAGATTTAGCATCCTTATATACACAGACTCCCCAAGAGGGTGCACTAGAGATCATCATGAAAGTTTTGAATCGGCAACCAGATTAGCATAGAATTTTGTCAGAATTTGTTACCCAATTGGCAAGGTTGGTGATAGGGAATTATTTTTGGTATCAAGGACAATTTTATCAACAAGTACAGGGAGTACCGATGGGGGTAACTTTGGCCCCATCAGTGGCAGCACTGTATATTGCTCGTTTAGAATCAATATATTTTTCCAGCAACTATGTTCAGGATATTTTATTTTGGAGGCACTTTTTAGATGATGTGTTCTTTCTGTGGAAAGGGTCTGAACAAACTTTGAACTGAGATAAGCTGGCGCTACAGGTGATTTAGGTGAAAGCTTTTGAGTATCTAATCTGTATGGGTGTATCTCAAATACCAACAAAGAGGTGGGTTTTGTAAATTCTCGCAGTCTCCAAAATTGGCCAGCAAGTTACATCACTGACATTTTCAGGTTAATTTACGAGAACAGTACTTTGGTAGGACAGAATTTTGGATTGTGCCAGATCCATTGCAGCAGGGTGAGTTTGAGCTATTTGAATTATCCTAAATTTGGCCTTTAGGGTGACCTTGAACTCCCCATAGGCAGACATGCAACTGTGGACCCCATAGCTTCTGGAAGTCCTAGGAGATTGGTGGTGCCTGGCATTATTCTGTTGTCTATTCCAGTAGCTCCACCACTCCTTGGAGCTGTGGATCTACTGCCTCTTGGCCGTTGGACTTCCATCTGCCTGAAGGAGTTGCCCCACTACTGCTGGCCAAAATTGCTGCTGTACTGCCTCTCCTCTGCTGGACCTCCCTTCTCTGTCATGAAAACCATTTTACTAAAACAGTACTTCACAGTAAACGATGTTAAAGTTGAAATAGCCTCTAGTAAGTTCCATCACTTCACCCTTTATTGGATTCTACTAGGGTACTACTGTTTTTTGAGCATCTCCTTGTGGCAAGATTACTGAAGCTGTAATTTCCTGGATGATGCTTGACCAGCATCTGTGTTTATCTCTGGAATAATACATCAGGAAACCATTTTAGCCGAGTTTAAATGCTGGTTTAACTTATGGGGCCTGAGTTACTAACTTTGTTACCCCACAGATAATGGGTATGGGGTGGGGGAAGCCTTTGTATATTGGACATGAATTTTTTTACAATATACATAGCAAATTGTTTTAGAAATATTGTGATCACTTTCTTAGGAGATAATTTAGATGTCCCCCCCCCCCCCAAAAAAAAAAAAAAAAAAAAAAAAAAAATTGTGTTCAAAGTATACATGTACATGATGCCTTTGGTACAGACCTCAAATAACATTTATCCTAAGCATAGCTCATCTGAGTAAAAACTTGTGTTGGCCAGTAATTTAATCTTTCTTTGCTGATTCTCTATGTTTATTTATTGTGGTTTATTCATTGCTTTTCTCATCACAACCAATCTGTTTTATTATGCTGAAAATTTTGATTGGTTTAACCAAACTAGGACCAGATTACAAAGATCTGAAGAAACTATTTCAACTCGTAAATAAGCTACTAGACACCACCCCTATCACCACAACCAATACAGACATCCCATCCACAGACAAACTTGCTAATTACTTTAATAAAAAAATAAGTACACTTCCCCATCACAACACAATATTGAAAACGTCTTCAACGATCTGGACCTAACCCCTGATGGATACCCAGCTGACCGTATTTGGACAACATTTAATCTCAACACCGAATCAGTTACACAAGCGACTCATAGGTTCGCCAACACCCACTGCAAACTGGATACTGTAGGATAAATCACAGATAATAAATTACCTGTGTCCAGGTTCCCCTAAGCAGAACTATCTGCAAGCAAATAATCCTGAATTAGGTCTAGGGGTGGGAACCTTGGAACCTAGCCAAATACTTCCGTTAGAAAGAACTGTAGCTGAGACCGTAGGCTGATATATATATTAGATTTATTATAGTATGTCAGGTAAGAAAATAGAGCTAAGGTATACAAAATAGAAATCTGCAAGCTTTGGCTGATTACAAACTTACTGGCTGATAAAAAATTACACTCGTACGTCACACTACTAAACACTAATTCTTATTGGTTACCAGGTAAAATTACACCACTGATCAGTCACACTATGTTACGAGGTAGTACAGTTATTAGCAGCTTCTCCTAATCACAAGTACGACAGCACCAGCCTTCTGCTCAGGTAAATACCACTAACTAGCCCCCGACTAGTAGGAAATGAATCTCTGTGTTTCTCACCAGGCTTAGACCTCAGGGTCGTTTCTCTCGGGAGCTGACACGGGACACCTCACAGACTCAAGCTGGATTCACAGCGAGTCTCAGTCGCAGCTGGAAGGGAACTCTGCAGCAGATAAGGAGGTCTCAGGTCATGCAGGGCAGGTACAGCTGAACCACGATACTTTCCTCCAGATACACAGTTCATCAGTTGGTGGACCTTATTAGGTCTCACTGGTCTTCTTTTCACCTCCACCTTCTTCCAAGGCTTCTTCCCTTGTTTCTGCTCTCCTCAGTCCCTGATGCCCAGGTGACCAGCTGGGACCAATCTGGATCTTCCTTGGTTCACTGCGTGGCAAGAATAGTTCGTTGTTCTTGACCTTCAAGTTGTTACATTTTGGTATGCATTTTCTGTTTCTCACCCGCCTTGCTGGAGCCAGCCTCTCAGGGAGATAAGGGGGCCTGCTTTGCCCACAGCATGTCCTTGGTTTTGAGCTTCTGCTGTAATTTTCCACAAGCTGCAAAGCTGTTACTTGCTGACACAGAGATGTGTGGGTCAGAGTGTACAGCCTCCATTTGCTGTCATAGGATTATACAGGCCAAGGCCCGCAAGGTGAGACACACAGGGAAATACTCCTACATATTCCCCCCCTTGGAGATGGAATTTACTACAAAGGAGTAAAAGCCTTCTCCAATCTAACTAGTAATACAGCTAGACTGGTTAAGTCAGACTCATGGTCAAGACTGAGGACATAAAAACAGTAAATGTCATTAACTCAATACTAACACACTATCAATGATAACTAGAAGCAAATACTTCATACAATCATATGCAATGTTCAAACGTAGGTTCAAAATACTAATACAGCAAACTACTAATACTAGAACACTCTTAGGGTGTTAGCAGCTATGTCTTAACACATGAAATTATAATCAACATTTAACCATCAGTACAATAAAATGCATAGCAAAAGCATCAGCAAATTAGTACAGAATATGAAAATGTAAACTAAGATGTATAGTGGAGAGTTACTCATGGTTGACCTCCACACAGTCTAACAAAGTCAATGGTATGAGAGTCTTTAGACTGTAAAACGACATAATGTCCAAACCAAAGTCAATAGGGTGGACCATGATGAATGATGAGGTGTAAATGGACACTTCTCACATCAAGAAGACATCAAACAGGAACAAAATGGTCCACGTAATGGTGCTGATGAAGAAAGTCTTCAAACATAAGCATTGGACACAGTTCAAAAAGAAAGTCAATGAAATGTCCCAAAAACAAATAAACACATCCAAAACTTCACTTTCAGGAACACTGGATTGGTTAAAATAAAAATAAAACCAAATAAATTCCCCCCCAACAAGAAGAATGATTCTTGGGAAAAGAAAATCCAACAGTCATGACTAAACAATGGAAATCATGAGGGACAAAGGGAAGGAATGTTGAAAACCACCAATGGATTAGGAAGCAGGGCATCAGGAACATCTTGAAGAACGACATCAGGAACGGAAACAGGATCAATCTGCTTGGCAACTGCACCGAATCTTCAAGGTTTTGTTTTTTTTTCCTCTGTAGCTGAAAAACAAAAGAAAACGAAGCTATTCTGCTTCATGGTTAGTTTGGGTCATTTCAACAATGCATGTATCTGGAACCAAATGACTGGGATGACATGGTCTCAGCTGATTGATGTGGACCCACTTAAGGTTATCTTCACCTTGAGAATTTTTTCTGAGGCGAATTTGGTAAGCCACAGGTGAAGCTTTTTCCACTATAGGGAAAGGACCATGCCAACTGGGCAGAAATTTCTTCTCTTTTACCTTGTTTCTGCCAAAATTGAAATAGAATACCTTGTCGCCAATTTGGTATTCTTTGGAGGTAGTCCCTTGATCATAGTAGGCTTTTCTACCTCTAGCACTACTTTCCAAGTTCTTTTGGGCAAAGGCAAAGGCACTTTGCAAATGCTGACGCAAATGGGTGACGTACTCATGAGAGGAAGTAGCACTGGACAAGTTCACATCATTAGTCCTGTAAAGCAAATGAATTGGTAATATCATTTCCCTACCTGTCATCATCTCAAAAGGTGACACTCCTGTAGACTGATGAGGTGTGGCACGGATGGCCATGAGGACCAATGGTAACTTCATGTCCCAATCCTTACCTGAAGATGACACATACTTCTTCAGAATGGTGATGATGGTACGATTAGCTCTTTCCACTTGTCCTGAGGACTACGGTCGGTAGGCAATGTGTAGTTTACTCTTCACTCCTAGCATCTTCCACATGTGTTGGATCACTTCGGCAGTAAACTGAGATCCTTGGTCTGAATCCACTCGCATTGGCAAGCCCCACCGGCTGAACACATGATTCAGTAGTAAAGTAGCCGTAGTCTCAGCGGTGCAATTGGGTGCAGGAAGGCACTCCACCCACTTAGTGAACATGCAGGTGACAGTAAGCATGTACTTGTTGCCTCGGGTGGATCGAACCACCGGTCCAACCCAATCAATCTGGATATCTGACCAGGGCATAGCAATACCCTTCTTCCTGAGGGGTGCCCGATGGGATGGTGAAGATGGCTGGAAACGACAACAGGTCAGACAACCTCGAGTATACAGCTTCACATCCTGACGCATATGGGGCCAATAAGCCACTTGCTTCAAGGTCTCATAGGTGATGCTTTCTCCTCTATGTCCTGCACATGGTTCATCATGAGCATGTTGCAACATGATGCCACGATACGTCTGAGGCACAACCCATTGCTCAATGCCATGCTTACTCGTCCGAATAAGCAGGTCCTGGCGGATCTCAAACTTCTCTCTAGATGTATAGAGTATCCTCAGTTCTTCCGTTTGACACTCCTCTTCTGTCAATGGATGTTCTTGTGGATTCTGGATGTACTCATAAAATCTTCCAACCACCGGATCTGATTTCTGAGCCGTGACAAGATCAAAGGAGGGGACTTCACTGCTCCACTGGAACACTGGAGTCTCACAGAGCTGTTTAGTTTGCCGTCTGGTGACAGCCTGAACTGCCAATGCATCCGGTTCTGAGAACCGCCATAGTTCTCCGGTGAGCGCACCTTCCTTCGCGAGTAGGTCTGCCAGATCATTCCCTATCTTGTCAGGACTATCAACTTTTGCATGACCCTTGACCTTCTTCCAATAGATGGTCATGTCATGGTCTCGTACCAGTTGATCCAGAGCCAGAATCAAATTTCCATGATGTACTGGTTTTCCTTTAGAATTTAGCATGTTGTTCTGTTTCCAAATGGGCAGATGAGAGACAAAGTTCTGTCTCACATAATCTGAATCAGTGCATATGACTAGTTCCCTAAGTCCTCTCTGAACTGCAGACTGTACCGCCACCAAGGCTGCAACTATCTCAGCATACTGGTTTGTCTGGGAACCCAAGCTGTGCTTCAAAGTCTCTTCAGGAATGGCTGGATTCCATACCACTCCCACACCTGCATCCAACTCATGGTCTGTATCACGGCGGTAGGCACAACCATCCACATAGACCTTAGGCATGGTCTCACAGATCTTTTCATCATACAGATGATGTAGATGAGGGTCTTTCTCCTGTGGGGGAACATCTGTTTCAGAAGTACCTGCAAGGGAATCATGGCCTGCACAGTCATGCAGGTCCGCCATACCTTGGGCTACTACATTGCGATGTTTCTGAGCATACCGTACCTCTAAAGGCCATCCTTGGAGAGCCAATGTCCAGGATACTATCCTGCTGTTGGACACCTGACCGGATTTGATTCGGTCGCTCCCCAGGAAACTAACAATCTGATGACACGTTTCCACGATTAGCTTCTCACCTTGGATGTAACTCCTGAAATGCTGCAGAGCCCATACCGTGGTCCACAAGGATTTCTCACAGTCTGAATACTTCTTTTCCACATCAGATAGGCCTTTGCTAGCATAGGCCACGACCCGCTTGTCGGAATCATATTTCTGATACAAGACTGCACTCATGGTATGCTTGGAGTAACCCAGGTCAACGTAGAACTCACGACCCCCCTCAGGGTACGCAAGGCATGGAAAGCGGCTAAGCTGATTCTTCAGCTCCTGCATAGCAGATTCCTGCTCTGGACCCCAAGACCAGAGCACATCTTTCTTCAATAACTTGACCAAGGGTCTGGTGACCTCTGCATACTCCTCTATGAACTGTCTGGAGTAGTTACATATTCCCAGGAAGGAACGAAGTTCTGTGAGATTGGTAGGTTGTTTCAGCTGTTGTAAGGCCTGTACTCGCTTCTTCTGAGGTCTCAGACCCTCTGCAGAAATTTCATACCCTAGGTAATTCAGCGATTTCCTGCACCATTGTCCTTTGGCTAGTGTTAGTTTAGCTCCAGCATCTGTCAACTGTCTGAAAACATGCTCAATCTCTACCACGTGATCCTGAAAGGTAGGGCTCTTGATCAGAATGTCATCCACGTAGACCACAGTTCCTCGAGCTTCAGCATCTGGAAGTGCCTTATGGAGGAAGATGTTGAACTCAGCAGGTGAATTGAGAAAACCAAAGGGAGTTCTGTTCCATGTATACTGTTTCTTCCCAAAGGTGAAGGCCAGTTTATACTGATCATGTGGATGTACAGGTACGGTCCAAAATCCTGATGCCAAGTCTAAGCTTGTGAAATACTTAGCCCCTTTAATTGTAGCAAGACTCTGATCCAGCGGAGCCATCGGCCACCTGGACAACGGCACTCGCTTATTCAGCTGACGGTAGTCCAGTGCAATTCTCCAGCTGTTGTTCTTCTTCAGGATAGGCCACAGAGGGGAGTTGTATGTGCTGTTGCATTGCCTAATGATGCCCCTGGCCTCCAAAGTATTGAGAATCTCTTGCACGGATTCGTAGGAAGCTAATGGGATCTTGTACTGGCGCACAAAGACAGGCTTACTATTAGGATCTGTAGGCACTCTGGTGACATGCAGGTCTGTAAGGCCACAGTCATATGAGTCAACAGCAAAAAGTTCCTTGTATTTGTACAGCAACTCAGTCAACTGCAACTTCTCTGTGTCAGTAGTACACGCATCAGCCTGTTCAACTTGCTCTTTCACCATAGCATCAAACTCTGAGCAAGGCTGGTTGGATGGAATTTCCACTTGCTCCTCTATCTCCTCTTGCAAAGATGAAGTTTCAACAGAATTCACCATTCTGGACTTCTGGGGTAAAGGCATCCTTCTGGACAAAATCAAGAATTCGTCTTCCAACTGCACCTGTGAATCCGTTGCATCATATGGCCAGATGAACTCCACAGATATGAGGCCTCTGGGAGAGGTAAACAGACATTCAGTTGTCTCCCCCCCTGGCAGGTGTTCCAAATGGAGGGCAACCTGCCAATATTAGGCAAACTTACCTCGACATCAGGAAAAGACACTCCCACCAAAAATCCAAAAGGGTCTCCTTTAGACACCACAACTTCCTCTGAATGCGGATTGGTGACCAACACGTGAAAAGGTGCATCTGTAACCTCCAAACATGGCAGAACACCGGTGGACAACCCTAGGTCACGAAAGTAAGAGTGAGGGTTGAAGAACACCACTTTATCCAACAGACGCTGTCCCTGTGCAAGGCGGAGCTGGATGGAAAAGTCCCTCACTCTTGCCGGGATGGTCACCTCTTTGTCACAGACTACTTCACAGACCTGGGGTATGGTTTGCCCAGACTTTAAGCTCACAGGCGTCGACTCAGATTCCACTGGGTTGCCGTCCAGTCTGCTCCACAGGACAAGATTCACCAAGTCCACGTAAACTCCCAGTCGCACAAGGCAATCGGAGCCCAGACATAAGGGCTGTTGTAGGCCTTTGACAACAGAGAAGTGATGGGTGAACGACTTCTGTCCCACCGTCAAAGGAAGACTGCATTTTCCCACTAGTGGCCTGGTACCTAGTCCAGGTACTTCTACCGAAATGGAGGAACACTTACTGAAGGGAAGTGGCATAGACTTGCGGAGACGGTAAAACAAGGTGTCACTGATGAAGGAGACGTCGCTTTGCAGCAGCAACGTGGACTGAAGTATTTGGATGTCAGTTATCTGGACAGGAACAGTGTAAGCATCACCCCTCTGTTGGATGTCGGTCAACCTACGAGGATGAGAAGGATCAGGACTGGGAATGGAAGCGAGGGTCTCTTGCGGCATGTCAGTAGCTTCATCAGGGGAGTTCTCCGCCGTAGGCGAGACATTCAGAATAATCTCCAGGTTGTCATCATTTAGAACAATATCAGCTATCCGATCTGTCTGGACGCGGATGACGTCACCACTCTGTTCGTCCCCCCCTGGTCCGCCACGCAACTGGAGCTCCCAGGTGAACGGGTCAGCTGAGTTCTGGAACTTAATTCGACCTGGGGTATCCCGAAGTCCCACGGAGCTGGAGCCGCTGACTCTGCTCATCTGCTGGACTTTCCCATATGGAAGGGGCTCAGTGACTTGGGCCCAAATACCCTCATGGTGAAAATCCAAATCAACCCGCAATCTCTTCAGAAGATCAATTCCAATTAAGAATTCTTCGCCCGCACAGGTAGTAATTATGGCAGGGTGTTTGATACTCATCTCACCAAGCTGTAAGGAAAGCCACACCTGACCTACAGTCCCAATGCTCTGTTTGCCATAAGCCTCCAGGGAGAATTTGCATGGGGTCACATGCAGCGTCTCCCCACCCTCTTTTAGGGATTCCTCTAGTTTCTGAAACAGGCCTTGGGTAATTAAGGTCACCTCTGAGGCTGTATCCAGGAGACCCGGACAGGAAAAGATCTGATGAATCAACACATCCATGGTATATCTGGAACCTTTTGGAGTAAGTTTACCCATCAAGTACCTGGTTTCCTTAATAGAATCGCATAACAGAGGCCTTTCCTGGTCCTTGGGCTGGGCATTAGCCTTGGGCAACGAGGGCTCCTCACTGACGGATGATAGAGCATCAACATGAACAGTGGGCATGTTGGCAGGTGACGCCGGAGCCAAGCCTAGTCATGCTGTTTCTACTTCTGCAGACTCCGGGTGTTCCGAGATTTCAACGGACTTGACACTGGGCCCGGTCTGAGTTGTTGGACCGGGGACCTGGTCCTTGTTCCCTGGGTAAGGGTTTCCTCTCTTATAAGAAGATGAGGGATATTGCGAGGCTCCAGCATTTGAACCCTGCTGTTTAGCCCGCAGTGCTTTTATTTGGCCTTCTAGGGCCCTAATCTTCTCCTCCGGATCGGGAATCTGATGCTTAGCTATCGTTTGATCAAGCTGTGCCTGCAAGTTCCTGATCTTCTCCTGAGCCCACTGTCTCTGATTATGACGCCTCCTCCGAAAATGGGGTTGATCCTCGTGAGCAGTAGGAGGCGCTGTGTCCTTCGGCTGGTGTGATTGGTTACTGCCACCACGGGACTGGGCAGGTGGGTTTGCCCCCTTGTTTTCCAGAGAAAGTGTGGACGTAACAGCACACACACTGGGTTGGGCCCCCGGGCTGCGGTTCTTTGATGCGGGTCTGGGTGTCGCCCCCACGGGTGTTGTGCGACACATATCAAAAACCTCCTCTGCCCGCTTCAACAGAACGGCGAAAGGTTCTTTCTTGTAACCTGCTAAAGACACTTTCACGTGGTTGGGCAGGCCTTTCACGAAAAGGGTCCTAAAATCTCCAAATTCAAGGTCTTTGGTATCTGGATCCGCCCCCCCCCCTTCGTAAAATACCTCCTTCAGGCGATAGGCCCATTCATGTGGACTCTCATTCGGGCCACAGCACATATTATATGCTGCCCTTTTGGCCTCTGTGGGATCCGCGAACTGTCCATACCGCTTCTTCAGGGCCTGTTCCACTGTGGATAGGTCATTATGCTCGGCTAAAATAGCTTTTAAATATGTTTGGCACTCAGCCGCAAACGTCCACTTCAGTAGAGCTCTTTTATCTGATTCGGCATGAACCTGTAATTCTTCAAAAAGGTCACGCACGCTATCCAGGTGAGCGTGTATAGTCACCCCTGAAGACTCTTTAAAAGGTACAATCATAGAGCGAAGTGTTCTCATTGTTTGGTTGTGCTGATCTCTAGATAAAGGAGTAACTTTGGGTGTTTGGGTGTAATACCGCTGCTCACCAGCAGGAGAAGAGAACAGTGGTGTGGGTATGCTGCTGATGTCAGCAGGTGGGTCAGAGGGCTGTGACCTTCCTGGGGGGAGCACAGGCCCACTGGTACTGGTGACATCATCATGCAGGGCAGAGGACTGTGACCTTCCTGGGAGGAACCTCTGTGCACTTGTAGCAGGGCCCTCATCAGGTGCAGTATACTGTGACCTTCCTGGGCGTGGCCCAGATGCAGCTGTACTGTAGCCGTCATTGGGTGGTACAGTACCCTGTGACCGGACAGGGCGGAGTCTGTGCTCCGGCATACTGTCGAAGGCTTCAGGGGTAAGGGAACTGTACCGGGGAGGAGCTGTGGAGGGATTTCTGGGACTTACATAAACACTGTTAGGTTCCCGTGCAGGGCTAGAGGGCCTATCCGCATCCCCAGTCTCTCCCCCCCCATCACCATCTATGGGCAGTGACTCAGGGTCATCACATATATTTCGCACTTCCCTACGCACGGCATCTAAATCTTCTTGGCATCGCTTTAATGTCTGCACGCAAGAATCTTTCTCTTGTATTGCCTGGTCCAACAGCTGCGAGAGAGATTTATTCTCTTCCCACATTTCATTCTGCTCCTCTTTGGCACTGTACCATGCCTCTTGAGCAAAGCTGCACCTCTCCTGTTCTTGCTGCAACTCTCGTCGCAGAGCAGACATAGCACCCTCAGATCTATCTCTCACTTCTTGCTGGAACGATTGTAATCTAACAACTTCTTGACACCTTAAATCAAGAGTCTCTTCAACGTCAGCTAGCTGCTGTGTTTTAGACCCCAAAACAGCATCTTTCTGCCTTAGCTCACACTGTAGGGAACAGACTTGTTTTTCACACTGGGATTTCAGATCTTCTAGAGCTGCACATTTATCTCTCAGTACTGGGCAATTAACACATGTTAGCTGACCTTGGGTACTGCTCGACTCCCTATCTCCTCCAGCAGTCGCCTGAGCCAGTCTGTCTGCCCACGAACGCTGCAATTCAGCCTTTTCTGTGGTCAGAGCAGTCACTGTTTCCTGCGATCGCTGCAGGGCTACCTGTAGCGAGGAACAGTTATTCATAGCATTTTCTTTGATAGCTAGCAGGGTGCAAACTAATTCTGCTAGATCTGTGAGAGCAAGCTTAGCTTTGCCTTGCACAATATTGGTCAAAACTGAGGTATATGCTGCTTGGCTAGCACCAGATTCTTTTCTAAATAGGGAGAGCAATGACTCAATGGAGTAGCTCTTCTGTTCTTTGCTTTGGGCAACGTCAATAAGAATCTCAAAAACATTCAACTCTAGTTTAGTGAGCGAAGTAGTGTGTGACGTCATCGTGGCTGGCTGGGCTGACTGCAATAATGTCTCGCTGCTATCTCTAAGCCGTAAATCTTAACTAGCAGCTTTACTGTTCAGCTACCAGATCCTCCCTCTTCGTAGTTCTCTAAGAAATACTTTAACAGCACAGTTCAGTGACACAGAAAGCAAGGAATCAGTGAAGCAGTACGAAAAATTACAGAAGGCAAATATCCCCAGCCTGTCAGTTCTCTCTCACTGAAGACACACAAACCGGAATACTTTCTCAACTTTATGAGATCCCGGACGACGCCCCCATTATCTGTAGGATAAATCACAGATAATAAATTACCTGTGTCCAGGTTCCCCTAAGCAGAACTATCTGCAAGCAAATAATCCTGAATTAGGTCTAGGGGTGGGAACCTTGGAACCTAGCCAAATACTTCCGTTAGAAAGAACTGTAGCTGAGACCGTAGGCTGATATATATATTAGATTTATTATAGTATGTCAGGTAAGAAAATAGAGCTAAGGTATACAAAATAGAAATCTGCAAGCTTTGGCTGATTACAAACTTACTGGCTGATAAAAAATTACACTCGTACGTCACACTACTAAACACTAATTCTTATTGGTTACCAGGTAAAATTACACCACTGATCAGTCACACTATGTTACGAGGTAGTACAGTTATTAGCAGCTTCTCCTAATCACAAGTACGACAGCACCAGCCTTCTGCTCAGGTAAATACCACTAACTAGCCCCCGACTAGTAGGAAATGAATCTCCGTGTTTCTCACCAGGCTTAGACCTCAGGGTCGTTTCTCTCGGGAGCTGACACGGGACACCTCACAGACTCAAGCTGGATTCACAGCGAGTCTCAGTCGCAGCTGGAAGGGAACTCTGCAGCAGATAAGGAGGTCTCAGGTCATGCAGGGGCAGGTACAGCTGAACCACGATACTTTCCTCCAGATACACAGTTCATCAGTTGGTGGACCTTATTAGGTCTCACTGGTCTTCTTTTCACCTCCACCTTCTTCCAAGGCTTCTTCCCTTGTTTCTGCTCTCCTCAGTCCCTGATGCCCAGGTGACCAGCTGGGACCAATCTGGATCTTCCTTGGTTCACTGCGTGGCAAGAATAGTTCGTTGTTCTTGACCTTCAAGTTGTTACATTTTGGTATGCATTTTCTGTTTCTCACCCGCCTTGCTGGAGCCAGCCTCTCAGGGAGATAAGGGGGCCTGCTTTGCCCACAGCATGTCCTTGGTTTTGAGCTTCTGCTGTAATTTTCCACAAGCTGCAAAGCTGTTACTTGCTGACACAGAGATGTGTGGGTCAGAGTGTACAGCCTCCATTTGCTGTCATAGGATTATACAGGCCAAGGCCCGCAAGGTGAGACACACAGGGAAATACTCCTACAATACATGCCCCAGTCATCTACTTAAATCCGCCCCCGACCAATTCATAGCAGACCTCATATCCCACATAAACTTCATGCTACAACAAGGTCGTTTCCCCGAGGAATATGGCAACATCCAACTCACCCCAATACCAAAAGACACCAAGAAAAGCATAAACGATCTCACCAACTACAGCCCAGTTGCGTCTATCCCACAGAAAACTGTTGGAGAGTTTAGAGCTTACGGAATACTTGGACAAGTTCTCAATACTTCACAATCAGGATTCCGCTCTCACCATAGTACCGAAACCATCCTTGTCACCCTGTTAGCCAAATTCAAGCAGGAAATAGCCACAGGTAAAAGTATACTTCTCCTCCAGTTCGACATGTCGAGCGCATTCGACATGGTAAACCACAACATATTACTAAGGCTCCTTGGCCACTTCGGGATTGATGGAAATGTACTTAACTGGTTCAAAGGTTTTCTAACCACCAGAACACATCAAGTAAAATCAAACTCAAATATATCACCTCCGTGGAAAGCAGCCTGCGGAGTACCTCAAGGATCACCACTATCACCAATATTCTTCAACATGATGATCCCACTGGCAAAGTCTTATCCAATCGAGGCCTCAACCCGTTCATCTACGCAGATGATGTTACAATCTACATTCCCTTCAGAAATGACTTGACAGAAATAACCAATGAAATCAATGATGGCCTGAACATCATGGATTCCTGGGCAAACTCATTCCAACTGAAATTGAACACTGAAAAAACACACCGCCTCACCCTCTCCTCTCAAAATAACAAGTACAAACCCACAACCATAAAAACCCTCCCTACCTCAGATAGCCTAAAAATACTCAGCAACACACTCGATCGCAACCTTACTCTCGAGAGCCAAGTAAACTCTGTAATAAAGAAAATGTTCTACTCAATGTGGAAACTCAAACGAATAAAACCTTTCTTCCAAAGGGAAACTTTTCGAAACCTAATACAATCAATGGTCCTAAGTCATGCAGATTATTGCAACAGAATCTATGCAGGATGTAAAGAACAACTCGCAAAAAAACTCCAGACCGCCCAAAACACAGCAGCCAGGCTGATATATAGTAAAACCCGATTCGAAAGTGCCAAACCCCTCCAAGAAAAGCTGCATTGGCTTCCAATCAAAGAACGGATCATCTTCAAAATCTGCACTCTGGTCCACAGAATTATACATGGAGTAGTCCCTGGATACATGATAGACCTTATAGATCTACCAATAAGAAACAGAATCAGATCAACATGATCATACCTAAACCTACATTACCCCAACTGTAAAGGACTAAAATACAAAACAACTTACGCATCAGGCTTCTCCTACATAAGCACACAACTATGGAATGGACTCCCAAAAGCTGTGAAAACAATCCATGACCACCTGAACTTCAGGAAATCACTAAAAACCAACCTCTTTAAAAAGGCCTACCCCAACGATCCAGTGTAAGCCCCTACACCAAGCAACACAGCATGACCAATGATCGTACTGGACAACATTCAATCTTCATTCCTTTCGACCCTTCACAACTACCTCACTCGATCACTATATAACCTTGTATTTGTAATCAACCGACTTGGCGAACACCTTTGACAGTACTATGTAAGCAACATTGAGCCTGCAAATAGGTGGGAAAATGTGGGGTACAAATGTAACAAATAAATAAAATTATACATCATAGTGCAGAAATCTCTCTGCCCACAAAAACCTTGGCACCTATCCCCACACCTAAATCCTTGATGTCCTGTGCCCATGGCAATGTATTCCCTCCCAAAATGACCCGCCTTCCTGGTTGTAATCCTACTGTCCCATGCTTCAGATTTAGACATGTTCTACTCTGCTTTTGTCTCTAGCTATTCAGATACTTTACAGATGATTTTTAGATCTTTTGGCCTCTTGTTGCAGGTAGGTCAAGAAGAGTTGTAGAAATTAGGAGGGTCTAGTGTAAACGGATACTAACTGCAGTCTTTCCTGTCTCAAGATCTCTTACCATGGTTGCACAAATGTTAAACAGATCGCATTGAAATTTTACTACAAGCAGCCTCAAGTAAAATGCTGCAGATGGTGCAGGCTTTTCTATAGCGCATGCCTATGTTGTCCTAAAACATGTGGGGAGGCCTTTGTTTTCATTAATGGTTCTCTAATGGTATGTAAACGTTTCTGATCACAGACTGGGGAATTAAGGAAACAAGCTCCTGCCCTCCTTGGGAAGTTAATGGTCCTTAATAATAAGTCACTAATATCCTTATCAATGAATCATTTGCTCAATTTAGCCTATCGCTTGAAAATCCAGTCTCATGAATGATTAAAACACAGTGTAATACCAGCCAGCTGCCAATGTGCCATATCTGTGTTTTGGAGGGATGAACAATGCAACTGTATACCTCTTACGGTGTGCCAATTGTGAGGGTAGTTTTAGAGAGACAAATCTTAGCCACTAAACAAATGGCTGCATAATGGGAAAATACTACTAGAGAGAATGCTACATCTTATAGATCAGCTGGACTTTGTATATTAATGACTGCTTACTGATATTATATTCTGGAATCCTAACAGCTAGAAGAACTTTCATTATAACAAGTACTGTAGGATTATCTCGTCTGCTTGTGCATTCTACATGTAGTATGGTTACTACAAATGGATAAGCTTACATTGAAAGATAATTTATATTTTTTGCAGTGATTTTCATCCACAGTTATCCCATGACTATGGCAGTATCTGAAATATAATTGTGTAAGAAAAATTGAAATGGTGTTAACCTGTAATGTACAGGTTCTCAATTGTGGCAAAACTACAAGCAGGGATTATCCTCAGCTCGTAGCTCAGTCTTACAATTGGATCTGAGCTATAACCATAGGAGCCAACATTTCAAAATTATTGGGGGTGCTAAGCCCAGTAGAAATAACCCCTCCCTGGACACATTCAATGAATATTCTCTACATTGGGGGTGCTCAAGCACCCAGAGTCAGCTCCTATGGCTATAACAAAAGCTCTCTGTAATTCTTATATATATAAATACCCCATTTTGGACAAGATTCTATATATCATGCCTAAAAAAAAAATCAGAAACAAAATAGGCCTAGGCATATTCTATAAAGTACACCTAACTTTAGGCATACTGTATAGAATAAGCCTAAATTTCTATGTGGTTTATAGAATATGCCGAGCTCCCGTCCACAATGTAAATGCTGGCACCTAAATTACGCACAGACAGGCTCTATTCTATAACACACATAGAATTTAGAAATGTCCATGACCCGCCCATTCCACACCCATGGCCACGCCCCCTTTTCAACTATGTGACTTAGAATTTGTGTGCAACACGTTATAGTATACACTTGGACAGTTCTGTGTGTAAATTCTAATTAATGCCTATTGGTGTCAATAATTGCTTAAGTGGAAATTATCTGTGCTGATTGGCTTGTTAAGTAATTAAGTTGTGTGCGCAAAACCAGAACATGACTGCATTTGTGCTTGCAACTTAAGTCACACTATATAGAATCCAGGGATTTGTGTAAAATCATTTTTTAAAAATTTAATGTATCAAAAATTACAAGATACAATCCCAATATATAAATCCCCAAACTCCTCAATATAACAGTACCTCCTGTCATGTACATTGATTGTGCAGCATTTGACAAATGCTTTGAAATGAGTAGATTCAGTAAGTGGATGTGGCCTACTGGCTAGAAGGAGGTTTTATGACGAGATGGCATCACATCAAAAAGTTGAACTTTATACTTCACGTGTCTAACTTCTTGAAGATATAAACAATTCAAACACAAACAATTCTTCTCCAAAGTTTTTTACATTTATTCATTTGACCTCAGTGATGTTCATTGCCACCCAAAAACTTTTTATATGGCAATGCTAACAACATCCATCATCTTCATAGGTCAGCTTTTTTAAAATCATTAAGCTTTCAAATATCTTGATTGCAAGAACGCGGCCGCCATCTTTGTGTATGAAGGTTTGGACAAAGCTAGCGCTGAAATAAATGCTCAGGGTGAGATCTCATTGCTTAGTGTCTGTAAATAAGGTTGGTTCTGAGCAATGATTGTATTTATTGATTAAAGTATTTGTTTTATAGGGGACTGTCCTTGAGACAGCTCAGATTAGAGCGAAACATATGTTGGACAACTGTAACCCCCGGGTCCGATGTTAAACGGAGAACAAGATAAGTGAAAAATTTAAAAGCTGACCTATGAAGATGATGGATGTTGTTAGCATTGCCATAACAAAAAGTTTTTGGGTGGCAATGAACATCACTGAGGTCAAATGAATAAATGTGAAAAACTTTGGAGATGAGAATTGTTTGTGTTTGAATTATTTATATTTTCAAGAAGTTAGACACGTGAAGCATAAAGTTTAATTGGTTTTTGGTGTCTACAAGAGTTTATGCCATTGATTTAAAGTTATATATCAAAAAGTTGAAGCCATCTCTCCCAGGATGCCGCCATATTGGTGTACTTTGAACAAACTATCAGCTAACAGTTACCGAGAAGAAAAATCCGATACCCGACTCCACAAGTATGAAGAATAGGTTCAAAAAAATGAGAAAACATCTTTAACTTCGTAGACGTGATACTGCCTTTATTTACCGCCACTTAAGCACTTTTCTACCTGCTTCTTCTCACTTCCAATTCAGTGCGTGGCACCTTGTCCGATTCGAAGCTTGTCTCTCCTGGGTGTTCGGTTTGCAGTTGAAATGCCATTAATTTTTTATTCTGTTGTAGTAATTTCAAAATGTTATTTTGTGATGTATATGTATGGGAAAGCTCTATTTATTTATTTATTGCATTTGTATACCACATTTCCCCACCTCTTTGCAGGCTCAATGTGGCTTATATCATGAGTAGTGGAAGTATATAAGAAAATAGACATTTAGTATTGCAAAAAGATCTTGGGTAAACGTGATAATGATAAAGCATGATGATAGTATAACATCAAATATCGTAAGGCAGTTCTGGATAAATGTGTAGGAGTTCACATTTGTTGTTCTTTGTGGTATGCCTTGTTGAAGAGATGGGTCTTCAATAGTTTGCGGAAGTTAGTTCATAGATCATTTTTAAGTTACGCGGCAGTGCGTTCCAGAATTGTGTGCTCAAGTAGGAAAAGGTTGATGCATGCGTTAGTTTATACTTTAGACCTTTGCAGTTGGGGAAGTGAAGATTAAGGAATGTGCGGGATGTTTTTTTTAGCGTTTCTGGGTGGTAAGTCTATCATGTCTGACATGTAGGCTGGAGCATCTCCATGAATGATTTTGTGAACTAGGGTACATATTTTGAATGTGATGCGTTCTTTAAGTGGGAGCCAGTGTAGCTTTTCTCGTAGGGGTTTAGCACTTTCATATTTTGTTTTGCCGAATATGAGTCTGGCTGCAGTGTTCTGAACTGTCTGAAGTTTCTTGATTATTTGCTCTTTGCAGCCAGCATAGAGTGCGTTGCAATAGTCTAGATGGCTGAGTACCATTGATTGTACTAGGTTACGGAAGACGGTCCTTGGGAAGAAAGGTCTTACTCATTTTAATTTCCACATTGCATGGAACATCTTCTTGGTTGTATTTTTAGTGTGATTTTCAAGTGTTAGGTGACGATCAATGGTAAGTCCAAGAATTTTTAGGGTGTCTGAAATTGGAAGATTCAGTTTTGGTGTGTTAATGGTGGTGAATTTGTTCGTGTTATATTGAGAGGTGAGTATTAGGCATTGGGTTTTTTCTGCATTGAGTTTCAGCTGAAATGCATCCACCCATGAACGCATGATATGTAGGCTCTGGTTGATATCATTGGAAATTTCCTTTAAATCTTGTTTAAATGGGATGTATATCGTTACGTCGTCTGCGTATATGTATGGGTTGAGGTTTTGGTTTGATAGTAGTTTGGCCAAGGGTATCATCATCAAGTTGAATAAGGTCGGCGAGAGGGGGGATCCCTGTGGAACTCCACATTCAGGTATCCATGTGGCTGATGTAGTCAAGTTAGATGTCACTTGGTATGATCGTGTGGTTAGGAACCCGTTGAACCAATTGAGAATGTTGCCTCCAATTCCGAAGTACTCTATGATATGTAATAGTAGTCCGTGATCAACCATGTCGAAGGCGCTGGACATGTCAAATTGTAGGAGTAGTACGTTCTTGCCAATTGTAATCAATTGTTTGAATTTAGTCATATAAAAAAAGCTGTCAAACAACCACACACACATAGGGTTTTTTTATTGTTTTTATATAGAAATATCTTTATTGTCATAATAAGCAAAAATAAAGACGTATTAAGCAGCACTGCAATTCACAGTACAGCACTGCAAATAACAAAAGCAAGCTCTGGCAAACACATTTTGAATATAACCCTCCCCCCTTTCACAGACCCTTCAAAAACTCCCCAACTCCCCTTACATCCCCACCCCAACAGAAAGCATAAAAAACCAAGAGAAGAAACTCTCGTCTTATATTCAGAGTAAAATGAGAGAGATCAGGAAATACATTGTCTGTGGCCATTGTGCATACCCACACAAAGGCAAAGAGCGGAAGCAACCAGGGGGAGGTAGAGCACAAAGGGTGAGATCAAAAGTCCATTGGTGAAAAAAACTTTGGGTCCCTTTTATAAAGGTGCACTAGTGTTTTTAGCGTGCGCTAAAAATAAGCGTACGTTAAATGTTAGAGATGCCCACATGTTCCACGTTTTTCAAGGCAATCTTCTTGGAGTATGATTCAATAGAACCCTGAATACTCAACTCTTCAAATATACCAGGTTCTAAATATCCAAATTAGTTCTCTCTCTTGTTCCTTTCAGATCTATCAAGCATTTTTTTTGAAACATTTGTTTTTTTCTAACTTGTAGCCTCAGCGGTGCTCATCACCAATAGTTTACAATGGCAATGGAATTAGCACTCACCTCCTCATCAACTTCTCTTAAAGCTATATTCTTTATTTTTCATTTTCTTAAACTTAGTTATCTTTAATACTTATCTTTTAAGATAGTCAGACTGGGGGTTTAAGCTTGTCTGACATGAATGTTTCGCCTAATCACTAGGCTGTATCAAGGACTTCCCCCTCAGCCATCTTCCGTGCCAGCCTTGCTATTATTTTATTTATTTATTTGTTACATTTGTATCCTACATTCTCCCACCTCTTTGCAGGCTCAATGTGGCTTACATTATTCCGTGATGGCAGTTGCCATTCCGGAGTGAGAAATACAAAGTAATGTTCTAATAAAGTTCATAAATGTTAGAAGTAAATTATAAAGTCGATTGGATATGCAGTTCATTACAGGCATAAGAGATAAGGGGGTAATGCGTTAATGTTCATAGGTGACAAATTTATAGATACAATCAGGTGTAGAGAATACAGTATCATCTGGTTCTAATCAAGTTTTGATGTTACGACATTTGTGATGGCTCAATATGATATGTCTTCTCGCAAAGAGGTTTGATCCCAAAAATAAAAGCAAGGCAAGAAAATGAAAAATAAAGAATATACTGTTGTCGCAGGAGCCTATCTCCTATGCTGCCATTTTGCAGAAACTTGCTGGTGCCACCCCCCCTCCCCAAAATACATTTTTAAAAAGTTTGTTTTAAACAATTTTTATTGATCAAACAAATAAGGTAACAAAGTATGAAACTGTGAGTCGTTCAGTGTTTTACATACAATCCAACCCTCCTCCCCCATCTCATCACCCTATTGTTAAGGTTTAACGGTTTTTATTCAGGATCAAAATACTCAGCATCTAACAAGTCTTGACAAAGAAATCAAGTGGTTCCATGACATTGAGCAAGCATAACAGAATAATAAGCAAAGACATCTTACAGCAAAAACTGGATAACACAAGATCCCTTTTGTTTTTTGGGAGAAACCTCTCACTACCTTCCTGCCCCAAAACCCTATTTTCCAGTCATGTGTAACAGTTGTATGCAGGATCGCCACCAAACCCTACCCTAACCCATATCTTAAACATGCATCTGAGATGACCTGGCATCTGGACTCTTATGATCCCAGACCATCTTTGAAAGGATAACGTCCTTTATCCCCAATCCACCTTAGCAGAGAACCGCAAAACAACCCCTAATATAACAGTATCAACATAGGAAACACTCTGAAACCTATTCAGTACAGCACTTCTTGCTTTAAGGGAGATAGTTTGCAAATAACAGTTCCAAATAAACATGAAATCCCTTCTTCCCTTTGGGTAATTCTTAGCAGCCCTTGCCTCCCATAACACGAGGGCATACAATCTTTTTCTCCAGTACCAAAAGGAGGGAGGCTCCTCTTGCATCCAATGCTTAAGTATACATTTTTTTCCCTAATGCATAAGATTTACTAAGTAGTAAGCGTGAATTTTTTTTTTAACTTTGAATTTTTATTGAAATAACATCTCAAACATAACGAGCCATTGGCTCCAGCATATGACATTGCAACAAATGAATTTTTATTTTAACATTATGCTTATAACCCTTTTATCCCCCCTATTCCCCCCACCCCCCCCCTCACCCTTCTCCCCCTCATGAACCCCTCAACAACTTATTCCCCCAACAGCCCAAACCCCCCATAACCCCCTCAATATCTGTTAGATGAATCCATTCAGGAGCCTCTGGCTTATATCTGCCCTTACGTTTATTGGTCAATTTTTCCAACTCTACAATTGTTTTAAATTTCTCAGCCCAATTACATATAGTTAGCCCAGTGGACTTTTTCCAATGCATTGCAATAGTGGCTTTTGCGGCAGCTAACCCCATTCTCTTGAATCTCTGTTGCCATCTCTTTCCCCTCTGGTTCCCCCACCCCAGGAGGCACCATTTAGGATCGTATGGAAAAGTACTTTCTAGAACTTTAGACAACTTATCCGTTATATCTTTCCAATAAAGTTGAATCAAACTTCACCCCCACCGAACATGGAAAAAAGTTCCCGTCTCCCTTCTACATCTCCAACAGCTATCAGATGCCTCAGGAAGCATTCTTTTAGTTCTATCAGGGGTATAATACCATCTGCTCAGCACTTTATATGCATTTTCTTTCATGAGCACACACACCGAGGCTTTCTTGACTTCCAAGCATACCCTCCTCCATTCTGCCTCTGAAACATCCTGATTCAAGTCCTTTTCCTAGGCCTCCATATAGGTCATTTTCATAAAACTCTGCCCCCTGAGGTGTCCATATATCTGTGAAATTCCTTTCCCCCATTTATCCATATCCCCCCCATACTTTTTCAAATCCCTCTTGATCTTTGAATTCCTCCCTGGCCCATTTCTCTGTACTAATAAAGTGTTTGGCCTGCATGTACCGCATATAAATCAGACTCTACTAACCCATATGTTTCCTGTAATTCTTCAAATGTCCATATTCTACCCTCATCTAGGCACTCATGAAACCATATGAGCCATTTTTGAAACCAATTTTGGAATACCTTATTTTCCCGCCCCCCCCCCCCCCGTGTAAGCCATGCATATGTAGATCTATTCCCTGTCCCTCTTACCTTCCTTTTCAGCCTCCCCCACACTGTGAAGAGATGAGATAAGCGTGAATTTTTGTCTGAAATCCCATATGCCTCCAATTTATTCAGTAAGACTCCCTTCCAAGAAAAAGTCTACATGGTGACCAAAAAGAATCCTTAAGTATCGATGAAGTGACCTCCAAAACACTTGAACGCCACTACATCGCCAAAAAGCATGAAAGAAGATATTGTCTCCCCGCTGACATTTCCACCACCCTACTGTTATTATTGAACAATGTTTTTGGAAATAAACAAAATGAACATATCAACACCACCTATAACAAGGTGTGTTTACCCACCAAAACAAAAATTGAAAGAGTACCAAGTCCCCTCTCTCTCAATGACCTCACTCCCCAAATCCACCCCCCCCCCCAAAAGAAAAACAAAACAGCCTCAGCGGGTCTAGGCTCTTATGACCCCCCAAGTCACTAACACAGAACAAAATTATCAATGCCAACCCCCCCCCCCCCCCCCCCCCGCACCACAGTAAGAACAGGGCTGCAGTTACAGGTGAAATTGCTAAGGCAAACTCCAACCTCGTGGTAGATTTGTAGGTAAGGATTCCAGAATTTTTAAAAACTTTAAAATGGATGTCGTTTGTAAAATCTTTTAAGTGGCCAGTGTTCACAAAGGGAATTCTCCAAAATCTGTGGTGGTCTTCCAGTAACTACTCAGATTTCTTTTTCAATAAAGCATCCAGAAATTTGTCAGCCTTGTACAGTAATGCTTTTTCATCATCCAATATTTGGATCTTAGTTGGGATTTCTGTTACAAATAAAAGAAAATGTAAAACACAACCTGTAACAATTATAAAAATATAGTATTAGAGCTTTTTTTTGTAGGAAAAAAGGTACCAGTACTCATTATTTATCTTTAGTTACATTTGTACCCCACGCTTTCCCACTCATGGCAGGCTCAATGCGGCTTACATATGCAGGTACTTATTTGTACCTGGGGCAATGGAGGGTTAAGTGACTTGCCCAGAGTCACAAGGAGCTGTGCCTGAAGTGGGAATCAAACTTGGTTCCTCAGGACCAAAGTCCACCACCCTAACCACTAGGCCACTCCTCCACTCCATTATGGGCAGGGACACCATCTATGGCTCTGCCCTTATGATAGAACTTATGTTAGAATGTGTATGTAAAAGCTAAACGGTGGATCAAATGAGTAGGTGATAAAGAGCACTGTGTTGCTGTGTGCGAATGCGACGTGAGAATGTGAGTTTCGAGGTAATAAACAGGCACATGTAATATAATAAAGAAATAAGTTTAAGATGTTTAAGGTGTAAGGAGTACTGTGTGTAAACGAATCTGGAGTGAGTACTCTGGTAATAAAGAGGTAACCTTAGGTAGAAAAGATCTGCCCCCATGATAGCCACACCCCTTATACCAGCCATGGCGCATATAAACAGGCATCATTGAAAATATTATACCAGTATAGGAGAAAAAAAATAACGTGATTTTTTTTCAATATAAATAATTTCTGTAAGCTGTTACAGCTCCAGTATACCCAGTGCAAAATAAGTCAGCAGATGTAAATTCTCAAATTGGACATATTCCAAACACTAAAATGAAAATAAAAAGATTTTTTTCTACCTTTGTTGTCTGGTGAATTTGTTTTTCTGACCATGTTGGTCCCAATCTCTGATTCTGCTGCTCTCTATCTGTTCTCTTAACTCCGTTTCCAGGGCTTTCTTTCCATTTATTTCTTTACTTTCCTCCTTTTGTCTTCATTTCTTGCCCTACATCCATAAGTAAAAGCTGGGTCCTCCTCCGTGGAATTGACTGGAGGAGATAACGTGGATCCAGCTTTTGCCTATTTTCTCCATCCATGTGCAATTTTTCTCCTCTCTTCCCTTTCCCTCATCTCAATGTGCATGCTCTTCTTTTCTCTTTCCTCCCCTCCATCCATGTCCAGCATTTTTCCTCTCTCTTCCCTCTTTATCCATATCCAGCAATAATTCTCTCTCCACTCTCCTCCATCCAAGTCCAGCATATCCTCTCCCCATCCATCCATGTCCAGCAATTCTCCTCTCCTCTGCCCCCTGCCCTCCCCCTCCATTCATCCAGCAATTCTCCTCTCTCTCCTCTCCATCCATTTCCAGCATTTCTCCTCTCTCCCCTGCCCTCCCCTCCATGTCCAGCGATTCTCTCTTCCCTGCCCTCCCCTCCCCTCCATGTCTAGCATGTCTCCTCTCTCCCGTCCCCTCCCATCCATGTCCAGCGATTCTCCTCTGCCCCCTGTCCTCCCCTGCCATCCATGTTCATGGAAGGAGTGGCCTAGTGGTTAGAGTGGTGGACTTTGGTCCTGGGGAACTGGGTTCAATTCCCACTGCAGGCACAGGCAGCTCCTTGTGACTGGGCAAGTCACTTAACCCTCCATTGCCCCAGGTACAAATAAGTACCTGTATATAATATGTAAGCCAGCCGCACTGAACCTGCTATGAGTGGGAAAGCGCGGGGTACAAATGTAAGAAAAAAATTCTCCTCTCTCCCCTGCCCTCCCCTCCATGTCCAGCGATTCTCTCTTCCCTGCCCTCCCATCCATGTCCAGCATGTCTCCTCTCTCCCCTGCCCTCCCCTCTCATCCATGTCCAGCAATTCTCCTTCCCCCATCCTCCCCTGCCATCCATGTCCAGCGATTCTCCCTCCCCCCCGCCCATCCTCCTCCCTCTGCCTGCCTGCTTGAGAGCCTGGGCCTCCAGCATCAGCCAGTGCAGCGATTGAGAGGTTGCCGGCATTGGGGCCTTCCCTCTGCAAGTCCTGCCTACTTTGTTTCAACTTCTTGTTTCTGTATAGGTGGGACTCGCAGAGGGAAGGCCCCAACGCCAGCAGCCTCTCACTGCCGAGTCGCTAAAAAAAGGTAAGGAGGGAAGAGGGGAGCGAGAGGAAGGGTGCAAGACTGGGAAAAAAAAGTTGCCGGTATGCTGTACCGGTGCGTACCGGCACAAAAAAAGCCCTGGTCTTAGCTTTCTTTCAAGAGTAAGCATTGTGTTTGAATGCACAGCCTAGCATACAGAATAGGATAATTCTCCCCCATTTTGTTTTCTATTCTGGAGAGAATGCCACGTTTCCCCGTTGCACCAAAAAAGCACTGTGGCAAACTGATATGACTGGTAATGACATACATGCAGATTTTATAGAACATATGGAGAGGGGAATTCACATACTCAAATCAGGACAGAATTCCCATGCTCTTGTAGAGTAGGTGTAGAACTGCATGTCTAAGTCTCTCCACATACAGACGGAGCAACAAATTTAGAAAACTGCATGTGCATAAAAATATGTAGAAATTGCCCCACATATGTATGAGAGCAGATTTCTAAAATTGCTGCTTCCCTCTATAGAGGGCCCCCGGATACATTAATTGTTCAAACCTTAGATGATCCCATCATCTCTCCCCAACCCCTTCCCTCAAGGCAGATCACCTGCACCAACATCTAATCCCACCTCTTCCCCATGGCACAACCTGTTCCAACATCTAAATCCTGCCCGCTAACATCTAATCCTCCCTCCCATTCAGCCTCCCAACCTTGATGACCAGTTATAATTAATTGTATTCTGTTAATGTTTACTATGCTGTGAAATGTTTGCCCTGTCAGCACAGTAATGTAGTAGCTGTGTGGGATTGGTTGTTGGTTTAGGTGATCTGCCTTGGGAAGAGGGGTGGGGACTCATTTGTGGATCTGGGACTTGTCTGTGGTCTTGGGTTGTACTGTGCAGGGGCTTACCTTGTTGCCATGGCTGGTCATTGTGGACTAATGTTCAGATGATCAAAAGCCCAGCGCTGTTCCAAAGAGTGCTCTAAAAATAGCACTGGAAAAGCATGGGGCTTTACCGCCCCTGTGATCAGAGATAATAGCATGCAAATTTATGCACGCTATTATCTCTGATCATAGGGTAAAGTGTGGGAGAATTGTGCCTGAGCGCACTTGTTTGACAGGTCTGGCCTGTCAAAAGCCCTGGCCTGTCAAACACAGGGGCTGGAGGTCTGTGGGACCAACAGACCCCAAAGAGCATGGCCCAGGTGGCCTAGTATCCCCACCGAACACCAACCCTGAGCCAGCGACATGGGGACTGGAGGTCCGACCTCTAGTCCCCCAACCCCCCCCCCCCCCCCCGACACAAGTTCAGGGGGTGGGGGCTGGAGATCCGGTGGGACTCCAGCCCCCCTAGCATCCCAAGAAAAGCCCTGGTGACCCAGTGGGTCGCAAATCAAGCCCCCCCCCCCAACCTGGTGGTCTAGTGGCCCTCTTCCCCACCCCTCCGTACCTTTGTTGGAGGAGAGAGGTAGACTCCCTCCTCTTCCAGCAGCTCTGCCTCGAAAATGGTGGCGCACAGCCCTGCCCAGTGCATCCTAGGATGCATTGGACAGGGCTTCACACCACTCCCTTATATGGTGTGAAACTCCATCCAGTGCATCCCAGGATGCACTGAGCAGGGCTGGCTCGGGGTGGTGGGGCTGGGATTCCAGCTCTTGTGGGGGGGCTGTATTGGGGGGAATGGTCGGCCTGCTAGAATGCAAATGCATGCTGGACAGGGCTCACCATTCATTCCTCAATGGTCTGTAAACCTTAACGCCAGCTCCGAGCTGGCATAAGGTCTGCCACGGACAGTGTGCCAAAGTTTGGCTCGCTGATCATTGGGGAGGAATACGTGCTATTTGTTGCGATCAGAGCCCATGAGCGCATTTTCTCATGCTCGGGGGCTCTGATCATGGGGCGGTAGCAAATGCAGGCACCAGTATTTATTTATTTATTTGCTACATTTTCCCACCTACTTGCAGGCTCAATGTGGCTTACATTATGTTACAAAAGATGCAGTTATGAACAGAGGAAGAGGTTTGTTCTAAATTAACATATTACTATTTAAGAAATAAGGAAAATATGTCTGTGGAGTAATTTACATAAAACATTAAAAAAAAACCCCAATAACCACCTTCCCCATTCATGATACCTACACTGACTACATAGTTTGTAACCTTTAGATTGTAAGCTCTCTTGAGCAGGGACTGTCCTTCCCCATGTTTAACCTTGTACAGCGCTGCGTAACCCTGGCAGCGCTATAGAAATGCTAAGTAGTAGTAGTAGTATGATCAATAATGATAATATGGCTAATATAATCAATTCAGAGGGATCGGTAGGTAGGTATGGCTCTAATAGCCTCTAGCACCTGTATTTGCTTCTGATCATCGGCCTATTATTGACTGACTTGTAGCTATGAAACTACTATTAGATTTTCAGAAAAAGGAGGCAATGTATAAAAATTTCTTTCCTGCATATTCAATGTAAATATCCTGACAACCAGACTGACTAAGGGCTAGGCTGGACCCAGCTCGTGAAATACTAAGTAAGATGACAGAGGTGGTGACAGCATATAAATCCTTACAAAGTATTACTGGAGAGTTATATTGAGTACTGTAATACAAAAGAGTAACAACAAAGCTGAAAGATACAAGTGCAAACAATGAAAACTAAGAATCCTTGAAAACAGCTAAAGAAAAAAAAAAAAACCTTAAATGTTTGTTCATGAAATATAAAATCAAAATAAAGCAGGGTGAATTGGAAGTTTTTACGGGCTGTTATGCATAAGAAGGGATTTGGAAGCCATTTCAGTACATGGATCCAGAAGTTTTACGAGACACCCATGGCCTAAGAATTAATGGGGGGTATTCGGACTCCTTTTTAATAGGCTGTGGCACTAGACAGCAGTGCCCTTTGTCCCTTTGCTATCTCAGCTGAACCTTTAGCTTGGAAGATTCAGGATCATCCGAATATCTTAGGAATACCGTTGTTGACATGATCAATAAGATCGCTCTTTATGCTGACGATATCATACTTTATGTTACATGACCTGAGATTTCCTTGCCAATTATTTTAAGGGAGTTTGCTGATTACAGGTCTTTGGCAAGGTTTAAAGTTAATTATGATAAATTCAAGCTGTTGGGCATTACTCTGAATCCAGAGAGAGAAGCTCATCTGCAGGAGAGCTTTCCATTTAGATAGGTCACTTTCGGTATCCAGAGGCACCTTATGAGAGACTTAAGTTTGTTTTATGACTGTAATTATTCTAAATTGCTGAAGTAGATGAGCTGACCTTTTGTATTGGAAGGGGGGAGGTTGATTGTGGTGGTGCAGTCACATTTCAGCAGTGAAGATAAATATTCTACCTTGTCTTCTCTTTTTTTTTTTACGACCCTGCCCATCTTGGTTCCTCATCAATAGCTGCTTAAGCTGTGGAGGGACCTCACGTGATTTATTTGGACCAGGAAAATGCAACGGGTATCAAAAGAGCTATTGTGGTACCCTAGTGAGCTTGAAGGAATAGGGGTTCCTAAAGTAGTTTGGTATTATTGGGCTTCCCGGCTGCAGAAATTGGTGAATTGGGAGGCATCTCCTGATAAAACAGCAATCTAGTTTTCCACATTTTACGCTGAAACATTTGTTGTGGATTTCTGTGATTTCAGCCCCTTTACATGGCATCTTCTTAATGTTTGGAGCTCAGTTAAGGCAAGTCTGGGGTGTAAAACCTGTCTTTCTTCCTTGGCACCTATTCGATTTGAACCTACCTTTTTGGGGGAGCAGGGTAGAAAAGTTTTTGCCCACTGGTCTCATTTGGGATTGGCACATTTTAGACAACTTTGAGATGTCTTTGATTTTGTGTCTGTCGAGGAGTTAAAGAACCAGTACCACTTGGAATCACATGATTATTTTCCCTATTTACAAGTTAAACATTATGTGGGGCCCAGGGGTAGTTGCAGGATGATCCTGATGATACTGAACATTTGGAGAATTTATGGTTAGCATTAGGGAAATTTAAACAGCAGCTATTTATAAATTTTAAGAGGTAGGGAATTTAAGTGGGGGAGGGATTAGAGAGAAGAACAGCATGGGGACTTGGAAAGCTGCTTTTTGCGAAATTCAGAAAACTTTGATCTGTGTATTAATTAAAGAGAGTGCATATAAAGTTGTCACATGCTGGTATTTAACCCACACTAGGTTAAAGGCTACATATCCCAATGCTATTACACACCTTTGTTGGCGTTGTGGGCAAGAAAGAGGGACTTTCCTCCATGTTTGGTGGCCTGTATAAGGATCCGGCTTTTTAGGAGCTCTATGATTCAAAGCTTATCTGTGGGTGTGGGTACATCACTCCAGCTGTGCCCTAAGTTTTGTTTGTTAGGAATTGGAGTAACAAGGGGTCACAAATGGCACAGAAGGATGAAACGAGGTTGTCTTACTGCAGCCAGGTACGAAATCATAGCACACTGGAAACAGACACTTGGGCCTACTTTAGGTGACTGGTTTCTGCGAGTAAAAGAAAAGGTGGAGCTTGAAACACTCACAGATCACCGGAAATGCTGTTATGATCCAGGAGCTAAAGAATGGATACAGTTGAATGCAATGCTTGGAACTCAGGGGGTAGGGGATGGGTGGCTTTTTCACACCTGGGTTGAAGGTCTACTTGAAGGAACCACTGGTGGACTACTGAGATATAGTTTTGGCTAAGGTAGGTGAGGAGGGAGGGTGGGGGTGTTTTTTTTTGTATTGTTAGTGTGTGATAAACATTTTTTCTTGGTTTGTAATGAGAGTTGTTACTGGATTAATGGCTATGTTACCTTTTTTGCCTTGAAAATCTTTAATAACACATTTATTGAAACAAAAAAAAAAAAAATCAGTATCAAGAGATTTGTATTCAGAAGCTTATCCAAAACATTTGTAAGCAAAATGGGGAATAAGAGAACAATTGGCTGAGATGTTTATTGCTGGGGGGAGGGGAGGGGGGGGGTTAAAAGCAGGAGAAGGAGGGCTGACTGGGACTTGAAAGTGAGGTAAAGGAATTTCTCCAAACCATAGGTCTCCAACTCTGTGCCAGGTGGTTGTTGGTGGTGGTGGGGGCCTTGAAGCAGAATTCCCAGGGGCACTAAGGAGCAGGGCACAGAAAGTTCCCACAGCCAAGGGTCTCAGGTAGAGGTAGGCTGCTGTGGGAAAGGTGCTCCAGGATGTCTCCTATGGTGTGGGCACTGGTTGAGTGCAGAGTGAAAGAGTTCCTTGTGAAAACTGGCCAAGTCAGTGTTAAAGAGCCTTAGATGCTGATGCTACTGTAGAGAGCTTTAAAAGGCAGGAGCTACTTCCGGTGGAGCCGGGTAGCAAAATGGCTGCGCTGCCGTGAGCTCCGTCGCGCCACAATATGAGGCCCCGAATTTGACGGAACAGACCCGCTCCATCGAAACATCAAAGTCCGGCGGAAGGCAAGGAGATAATTATCGCATGTGAGGCAGTGCCGCGAAGTCGATGGGAGCAACGAAGAACGTAAAAATTTAAAATCATCAGCGCCTCACATAGCACAAAATGGCGGCCTAGACGGAAATTGTAAACCGCTCGGCGGCAACGGGCTGATCGGAGAGAGCAACTAAACGGACGAGGTCGGAGCAGAATGAGGAAGAATTGAGCCCAGGGTATACAATTGTACAGAAGAAAAATCAAGTCAGACGAGCGGTATAATTCATCCAGAGCCGGCAAGAACGGACATCTGAAGTGGTAATACATAAATGCTTACCGGACAGCTAATGTTTAAACCACATTAAGGCTTTGATTTTTCAAGTTAAAAGACTGCAATAGCGGCTGGTACTTTATAGAGCGTGGTTTCTCCGAATATTAGCATGTGAAAGAAAGGGGTGGGTAGCTGGCACCCAGACGGACGAGAAGTCCCCTTTTCTGACGCACGAGGTTTGCTGAGGCTTGGCTTATAGTCACAAGAGTAGATATCAAGAAAGCCATATATAAACACGGATTATACCCAAGATTTTCGTGGGCTGGGACTCTCTAGATACTTTGAGTAACATTTATAATTGCACTCACAGACGGGGCAAGAGGTGACGGAGGGCGTCCCCAGTTTTTGCATGGAGCAATACTTGAAGCCTCTGTCCTTGGGAACCACACGAAGAGGAACAAAGTTTGAAAAAGAAAAAGCATCTCCACCTAAACCCGGTCAAAAAATGGCGGACCAGAAGCAATCTGGGGCAGGAGAATTCACTGAAAAGCAACTCGCCCAGATTACTGCCGCGGTGAGCGCGGCCCTCAGCCCTAGATTTGATTTATTGGCCGGGCAGATGAAAAATATGGAGTCTTCAATGGCAGACACAGAGAAGAGAGTGGATGAGGTCGAAAATCGGATCTCCACAGTAGAGGACTCAGGATCACAGCATTTACAAGAAATAGCGCGCTTGCAAGAGCAGTTAAAGCTGCAACAAGAGAAGTTAGAAGATATGGAAAATCGGGCACGAAGGTGTAATTTAAGACTTGTTGGACTACCAGAGAAAGTTGCGGAGAAGTCTCTAGGGCCCCTTCTTGAAACGTGGCTGAAAAAAGAACTGGCTTTGTCTGACAGCTACGGAGACCTATGCATAGAGAGGGCACACAGACTGGGACGCTGGCAGCAAGGTATGCAGAGGCCCAGAATTGTCATTATTAAAGTGCACAACTATTTGCACAAAGAAGAGATCATCCGAGGCTTCAGAATGAGACGAGATTCCCTCACATATGAAGGGTCCCAGATACGAATTTTTCAAGACTACTCGGCAGGAGTCCAAGAGCGAAGGAGACGATTTCATCCAATATGCGCTGCATTGGCTAGCAAAAATAAGAGATTTATGCTAATATATCCTGCCACTCTGAAGATACAGCATAAGAATCAGTGGCATTCTTTTCAGCAGGTTCAAGATGCGCAACAGTTTGTAGATGTTGAATTAAAAGAACCAGAACCCTGAGAATAAGGATGGACCTGAGGAACAAGAGCCATAGCAATGAACCTCTGCGTTCGGGGTTCAAGGACTGGTAATATATAAATGTATTGGTAATGGTTGAGATTTGCAGGCTCATGTTTGAAGCACTTGGTATCATATAGTTTGATGGAAACCAGTGGGGCCTGGATTCTCGGAGTGATTTGGGGATACACCTCTTAATGTTGTTATTCTGGTTAAAGTTGCACTGTTGGAAACATTGTGGGTTAGCATGTTAGATTGACTCATTGCTGCATAAGATTTAAGTATGATCCAGACACCAAACTTTACTGTACACAACAGAATAAATGTAAGAAAAGGGGAGAACTGGAATAAAACACGGGGGGGGTATGGTCACGTTAGGGGCTTCATGATGGCAATAGAAGTCAATAAGGGTCAACACATGGCGGGAGGGCTAGGGGGAGGGAGGGGGAATAAGGGGAGACAACAGAAGGGATGTAATACACAGAGGCACCATAGAGAACAAATAGAGAAGGAACGAGACTGTTTATTAGTAAGGAAAACATTAGGTGATAGAGACACAAAAAGGAATCCACTTACTTTATATTTAATGAAGGCTGACGCAGAAGTTGAAATGATAATTTACTTAGCGAGGCAGCTGGGGAAGGGCTGGGACCCAGTAGCCGAAAGATATAAAATGAACAAGAGAAGATGCTTTATTGCTATCTGTACCACACTGTAAGTTAATATCATGGAATGTGGGGGGCATCACATCCCCATGTAAGAGGAAAAAGATTTTAAAACACTTAAAACATTTAAATGCTGATGTTGTGTGTATGCAGGAAACAAAGCTGTCCGATTTGGAACATGACAAACTCCAGCAAAGCTGGGTTGGGCAGGTGCTCTATGCCTCAGGGGAAGGGAGAAAAGGTGGGGTAGCGATATGTTTCCATAAACGTTTAGCCTATTCAGTTAAAAAAGAACTACAGGACCCTGCAGGACGATATCTCTTGGTCAAATTATGGTTACAGGGGAGGGAATTATATATATTAAATGTATATGCCCCTACACCACCGGAGAGGTCATTCTTCCCTAATCTGTTGAAGCAAATGACACCATATCAGGGCAAAGAATTGATTGTAGTGGGAGATATGAATTGCTTGATGGACCCTAAGTTAGATTGTACAGGGGTAAGAGGACATGTGCAGGCAGGACACAAAGAAGGAAAAATATTGAAGGAATTCGGGTACTCTCTCTCTGTGATAGACGTTTGGAGGAACTTACACCCAGAAACCAGGGAGTACTCGCATAGATCGAGAGCTCACGGTACGTGGGGAAGGATAGACTATATATTCATGTCCGAGTCACTGTTCTCTCAGGTCATCAATTCTAAAATGGAGGAGATATTAATTTCTGACCATAGTCCCATCTGGGTTGAATTAAATGACCCCAGTAGATCGGTGATAGCTAAGCGCTGGAGATTCCCGAGTTATTTAGCTAATGATAAATCATTTCAAAAATTTTTAAAGGCCCGATGGGAGGAGTACGCTCATTTCAATAAAGCTCACCAATCCAATCCCCAACTGTTTTGGTGCACAGGAAAGGCCGTTTTGCGGGGAGATCTGATCGCATATGTTGCGGCTAGAAGGAAGAGGTCTGCGCGTAGTTTAATTAGCTTAAATCAACAGCTGGTGAGGGCAAGACGCCGATATTTGGCGCAGTCAACAGAAGTTAATAAAGACAGATACTTAGCAATACAAGCCTCCATCAACTCACTATTACATGAGAATTTACTTAGAAATCAGACCTTTCAGAAATATAAGTTCAACAGATTTGGTAATAGGGCAGGGGGACTCTTAGCAAGGATGGTTAAGGGGAGGGGCGGCAATCGGACGATTCCAGTAATTCGGGATAATAAGGGATGTATCACTAACAAGTTAGAAGATATACAAAAAACCTTGCAAGAACACTTTATGCACTTATATAAAAGAGAGCAATTAGGGGGGAGACATGAAATAGGGGAGTTTCTGCAGAGGTCCGGAATGCCACAACTTGGAGAAGAAGAGATAGCCGTGCTAGACTCCCCGATACAGCTGAAAGAGCTGCAAACCGCGATTAAGGGCTTAAAGTCCTATTCGGCACCTGGGGTAGATGGATACTCGGGAGAGTTCTATAAAATTCTGCAACTCTCCTTGTTGGGGCCTCTATATGCATACCATCAGGCGGTTATCTCAGATGGGAAGTTCCCACTACATGAGAATACCGCGAGTATATCTTTATTATTAAAGCCTGGGAAAGCAGCAGAGGAGCCGGAGTCATACAGACCTATATCATTAATTAATGTAGACATTAAGTTGCTGGCAAAGATTCTGGCTGAGCGTCTTAAAATATACCTTCCCAAAATCATTGGGCCTGCGCAGGTGGGGTTCATACCAGGGAGACAGTAAGTATTGCATGTGAGGAAAGCATTATTGTCCATGGCCCAATGCAGATATCAGAAAATCCCTGGGTTAGTGGTCAGCTTAGATGCCGCTAAGGCATTCGATAGGGTTAGTTGGGACTTTCTGTTTGAATTACTAGAGTGGATGAAATTGCCCAATGGGATTCTGCGAGCAATACAGGCCCTTTACAATGATATGAACGCACAGGTTGTGATTAATGGTGGGACAACGACAAGGTTCTCTGTAGAAAGAGGAACACGTCAGGGTTGTCCCCTCTCACCATTGTTATTTGATCTGACTTTAGAACCCCTGATCAGGATGTTAAATTCGGATAATGAGATAGGTGGAGTGCACTTGGGAGATCAAGAGGTGAAGGTCCTAGCTTACGCGGATGACATCCTTATGTTGCTTACTGATCCCCAGCGCTCATTACAAACTGCACTGGAGGTGATTCGGGAATATGGGAATTTATCAGGATTCTCCCTGAACTATGATAAATCGGGAGCAATGGCCCTTGACGAAACGGTTAAAGTAAAATGGCAGGGAGAGTTCCCTGTCACATGGGTAGGCCCTAAACTAAAGTATCTGGGGGTGCTGATCTCTAACAACTATGCCTCGTTATATAAGGACAATGTAAACCCCCTCATGGAAATGACTAAAAGCAAATTGACCATGTGGCAGGAGCTGCCGCTAACAATTTGGGGAAGAGTTGCACTTTTTAATATGATGGTAGCTCCCAGGTGGCTCTACGTATTCCAGCAACTACCCCTCTTCCTAAAATCTAGGGACGACAAATTACTCATTAAAATAATACAGGGGTACTTGTGGCAAGGGAAAAAACCTAGATTAACATATGAACAACTTACAACACCACGGGACGCGGGAGGTATGGGTCTTTTGAATATTAAGTTCCTGACGGTTGCCTGTTCGATGAGACATATAAACGACTGGTACCGAGGGACTTCGGATTTTTCAGCAACATCTGTGGAGACCTCCAGGATCCCTGGGATGCATTTCAGTACATTACTGCACACCGGGATTGCTTTGCCTTCGGATGCTTTTAAAATACATCCGTTGCTGCGAGCGCTCAGGGAGACCTGGAGGTGGACTTGTAGAAGACGCCACTTTTCGGCCCGGATATCACCTTGGTTGTCGATCCGTAATAATCCGGCCTTTTTACCTGGGCAGGGGGGTGGAATATTTCACAAATGGGGAAAACAGGGAATGGTGTACCTAGCACATATTGTGACAGAGGAAGGGAAAATATATTCCTACCCTGAGCTCCAACAAAAGTATAAGATCTCGGGGAATAACCACTTTGCATATTATCAATTAAAACATTACCTGGCCTCTCTAGATTGGAAAGATTTAACGGAGGATGTGGTGGAAGTCTTAGCAGAAGATTTCACCCTAAGAGCTCAGCTTGCTGTTCCTCTGAGGTTCCATCATCAGCAGCTCAAAGATTCAACGGCTGAGCTAGATTACTTGAGGTTGGCACGAGGGTGGTCACGGGATTTAGACTGTACAATTTCCCCTGAGACCTGTAAAACGTACTTGAACTCCTTATACAGACAAAGGCTGTCAGTTCCGCAGAGAGAGAGGTTATACAAGTGGCTCCTTAGAACCCATATATCTCCGAGTAGAGCATTTAAGGCAGGATTTGCAGAGAATGGGAACTGTCCGAAATGTAATTCTGAAATGGCCACATTGGGACATATGTTCTGGGGTTGCAAACATGTTCAAAGATTCTGGCAACGGGTAGGGCAAGAGATAGATCGGATTTGGAACTGCACATTCATTAAAGATCCACAAATATTATTCAACAACTTTAGATACACAGCAATACCTCCGGAGGGGCTCAGGGCGTTCTTATGCATTGGAATGTACTATTGCATTAACACAATTTTGCAGTACTGGAGGGGGATGGAGGAGCCTCCCCTGCAGGTGTGGCGGGGTCAAATGCTTAAACAAACGCGAGTTGACCGGTGTGGAATACGAGAGATGGATAGTCTGCCGGGCCAGAGGTTCAGGGCGCAGTGGGAACCATTGTGGGAGACCCTAACACCCCGAGGGAGAAGTTATTTATTAAATTTCTGAAATTGCTATTATATTAGGCTATACACATGATTTTGGGGAGGAACAGTTTGACTAGGTGATTAATATGACACCCTACTTAAGGAGGTGGAAGACAAATATTTCACCAATTAAACAAGTCACTAGATTGATAACGAGGGATTTTGAAAGACATGTGTGACTGAGAGACAGCCACATCCATTAAGTGATAAGGGGGCATAATTGGATGCACGCACACTAGTTTGAGAGACATAACGGCCTTAGGTTGTGTCGCTTAAATCTGTTCCTTTTTGATATAAGTTGGATGAATAAGAAAGGTGTCAGACTCTGTGTAAAGTAAAGGGAAGGGGCTGGGATGGACGAAGAGGTAGGGAAGGGGGACTTTATAAACACTAGTTTTACCCTTGAGAAAGGGAAATAGGAGGGATTCCAACGAATCTATAAGAACACAAGATTCGGTTGGGAGATACAAGGGAAGGCGGGGAGGGGATAAGGGAGGAAATGTTAAACAAAAAAGTTGATGATGAATGCTGTTATGTTATTATACGAATGGAAGTCTTGGGGGTGACACTGTGTGCACTCCGGACTATTGTTGTGACAATATATGTTTATCATCAATAAAAATGTTGAACACTAAAAGGCAGGAGCTAGCACCAAGCTTTGAAGAGAGGCAAGTCTTATTTTAAACCTTCTTAAGATCATATTCATCCAGGGAAGAGAGAGAGAGGGGTGGGAAGCTAACAAGTGGTGTGGATACTGGAGAAGCCCCAGTGCGGAATGCCTTTAGTAACTGAAAGGGGTTTCAGGCTGAGAAGAAGAAGGGTTTAAGCAACAAGCTTTAAGTAGCTGAAAAAGTCATGGTGCTAAGCTGTTTGAGAAATAAAAGGGATGATCTGTGGTAACCTCTCTGTGCAAATAAGTTTTAAGAGAATCATAGTTTCAAAGAAGCTGGCACTAGAGGAGGGAGAGAAGGAAAAGCTGGGTAGGATCCTTAATTGGAAATGCCTGGGAGTGAGTCTAGTTCTATGTAAAAGGCTTCTGTAACTTGAAAGGGGCAGGGCTTATCAGAATTCCAAGCTATACCCTAGTATCTTACCAGGGAAATATTTCTGTGTGAAGAGAGGGGCCATTTTAAGTTTATGTTCAAATAAAGTGGAAGTACAAAGGAGTCTGAGTCATTTTTTCCACTGCCCTTGTGAGGAAGCAGCTAGGGAGCTGTAAGCACTCTTGTCTCCATGGTCAGAGAGAGGCACCCCAACTGTGATACATGACACCATGTGCTCGGCACATGCCAGCTTAGCAGCAGAGAGAACTGTTCTAAGATCTAACTCATGTCCTGCTCTTTGGCTCTGTAAGGCTTATGGTGTCCGACCCTTTACTTAGAAATGGTGTTACAAGTTGCCTTCAAGTTGCCAATGCAACCATCAAAGCTGGTAGACAAAAAATATACCCTGTAGGTTGGGGCCTGGAACCTCCTGTAAAACTGAACCTTTGTGTGTCCTCATATGAGCTGTGGCCACCCATATTAGGTTCTACCATTCTCCTCACATGCAGTCTCTAACCCTCCCCACCTTCAGGACCACAAGCATTTGTTTCTGCAGTCGACCCAAAACCTTGCTATGAAACTTAACTACAGATTTTACTGTACCTTCTTTTGCCTCTAGAATAGCAGCTTTAAGACAACCAGTGATCATTAACACTTGAAATAGTTGATGATAGTCTGTGAAATATAAACAAGATAGTCATAGTATTTAAATAATATGTCTGTGTAAACTAGATGTATTCTGACATCACAAGTACACTGACACAAGTACACATCCAGCAGTGAAAATAAATCAAAATATCTACAAAATGCAAGTTCTCTCAAGGATACCAGGATAGCAAATGGTAAAATTATGTATAATCATACCTGATAATTTTCTTTCCATTAATCATAGCTGATCAATCCATAGACTGGTGGGTTGTGTCCATCTACCAGCAGGTGGAGATAGAGAGCAAACTTTTGCCTCCCTATATGTGGTCATGTGCTGCCGGAAACTCCTCAGTATGTCGATATCAAAGCTCCATCCACAGGACTCAGCACTTAGAGAATTACACCCACGAAGGGACACTCTGCCCAGCTCACCACCGCCGAAACGGGGGAGGGGAATTAACCCAGCTCATCCCCACACAAGTGGGGGAGGGGAATCCGTCCAGCTCATCCCCGCGGAGCGGGGGAGGGACACCACACCCGCCGATGCGGGGGGATCTGGCTTATCCTGCAACCGCAACCGCGGGAGGAGCTGACTGACCCTAACACCGCCGAAGCGGGAGGGGTACAAAGCTGCCCTACAGCCGCACGAAGCGGGAGGGAGTGCCGGCAGAATTTTAAGTCTCAATCCAGCCCCGTAAAACGGAGGGGAGAGGAATGCAGCAGCTCACTGTAACACAAACTCGTCTTAACTCTTGAAGAATCCAAGTGAAAAAACTTGAACACGAAGTCTTTCTGAAGTAACTGAAGACTAAACTTGAACCTGAAATGCAACCAGAATAAAAACAGTACAGATATCTGGGAGGGGCTATGGATTGATCAGCTATGATTAATGGAAAGAAAATTATCAGGTATGATTATACATAATTTTACCTTCCATATCATCAAGCTGATCAATCCATAGACTGGTGGGATGTACCGAAGCAGTACTCACCCAGGGCGGGACATAGAAATCCCTGACCTCAACACTGAAGCTCCAAACCGGGCCTCCGCCCGTGCAGCCACAGTCAAACGGTAATGCTTGGAGAATGTATGAGCCGAAGCCCAAGTTGCCGCCTTGCATATCTCTTCCAAGGAGACGGATCCGGCCTCTGCCATCGAGGTCGCCTGAGCTCTCGTGGAGTGAGCCTTCAGCTGGATAGGCAGCACCTTCCCTGCGGCCACATAAGCCGCTGCAATGGCTTCCTTGACCCATCTTGCCACTGTAGGCTTAGCAGCCTGCAGACCCTTACGAGGACCTGCAAACAGGACAAACAGATGATCCGATTTCCGGAAATCATTGGTCACTTCCAAGTATCTGATGATGACTCGTCTCACATCCAGATATTTAAGAGCAGAGTACTCCTCTGGGTAGTCCTCCCTACGAAAGGAAGGGAGACATAGCTGCTGATTCACATGGAAGCGAGAAACAATCTTGGGCAGGAAGGAAGGCACTGTGCGAATAGTCACTCCTGCCTCAGTGAACTGTAGAAAAGGCTCTCGACATGAGAGCGCCTGGAGCTCGGAAACTCTTCTGGCTGAAGAGATAGCCACCAAAAAGACTGCTTTCAACGTCAGGTCTTTCAGAGATGCCCTTGACAAGGGTTCAAACGGCGGCTTCTGCAATGCTCTTAGCACCAGGTTGAGATTCCACGCAGGCACCACTGAGTGCAGAGGAGGGCGCAGGTGATTAACCCCCTTGAGAAAGCGCACCACATCTGGCTGCGAAGCCAGGGAAGCACCCTTCAGGCGGCCCCTGAAGCAAGCCAGAGCCGCTACCTGGACCTTAAGGGAACTGAGCGACAGGCCTTTGTCCAGACCTTCTTGCAGGAACGCCAACACTGAAGAAATTGGAGCAGTGAAAGGAGAAAGAGAGCCTGCTTCACACCACGCTGCAAAGATACGCCAAACCCTGGCGTAAGCAGTAGAAGTAGAGCGTTTCCTCGCTCTCAGCATAGTGGCGATGACCTTGTCTGAGAAGCCCTTCTTCCTCAGACGCTGCCGCTCAATAGCCAGGCCGTAAGACCAAAGGGGGAGGGATCCTCCATCACCACGGGACCCTGATGTAACAGGCCCTGCTCCACTGGCAGCCGCAGAGGATCGTCGACTGAGAGCCTGATCAAGTCCGCATACCAGGGACGCCTGGGCCAATCCGGACCCACCAGGATTATCCTGCCGGGATGCTTTGCCACCCGGTCTAGTACCCTGCCCAACATGGGCCAGGGCGGGAACACATAGAGAAGCTCTTGTGTCGGCCATTGTTGGAGAAGAGCATCTACTCCCAGGGATCGAGGGTCCCGTCCTCTGCTGAAGAAGCGCGGCACTTGGCAATTGGCCGATGACGCCATCAGATCTAGGCTCGGCTGGCCCCAGCGCTTTGTGATGTCCAAGAACGCCTGAGCAGATAGCTGCCACTCTCCGGGCTCCAAGGTATGGCGACTGAGAAAGTCCGCCTTGACATTCATGACTCCGGCAATGTGGGCCGCTGACAGCTGTTCCAGGTTCGCTTCCGCCCACTGGCATAGACTCATAGCTTCCTTGGCTAGAGGGGCGCTCTTGGTACCTCCCTGGCGGTTGACATAGGCCACAGCCGCGGCATTGTCCGACAGGACCCGTACAGGCTTCAACACCAGTACCGGGATGAACTCCAAAAGCGCCAACCGAATGGCTCTGAGTTCCAGGAGGTTGATAGACCACTTTGCCTCTGCAGGAGACCAGAGCCCCTGCGCTGTCCTTCCCAAGCAGTGGGCTCCCCAGCCCGATAACGAGGCGTCCGTCGTGACGACAATCCACTCTGGGGACACCAGAGGCATTCCCGCAGACAACTTGCCTGTCTGCATCCACCAGCTCAGTGCCTTGCGCACTGCTGGGTCCAAGGGAAGACGCACCGCATAATCCTCCGACATCGGAGTCCAGCGCTGCAGCAGAGAGTGTTGTAGTGGTCTCATATGAGCCCTGGCCCAGGGCACTACTTCCATCGTGGCCGTCATAGAGCCCAACAGCTGCACATAGTCCCAAGCCCGAAGAGGAGAGGCTACTAGGAACTGGTCCACCTGAGCCTGAAGCTTGACAATCCGATTGTCTGGCAGGAACACTCTGCCCACTTGGGTGTCGAATCGAACTCCCAGATACTCCAGGGACTGAGTCGGGCGCAGCTGGCTCTTCTCCCAGTTGATGATCCATCCCAGGGAGCTCAAAAGAGCAACTACCCGGTCCACAGCTTTGCCGCACTCTGCATAAGAGGGGGCTCAGATCAACCAGTCGTCCAGATAAGGATGGACTTGTACTCCTTCCTTTCGCAGGAAGGCCGCTATGACCACCATTACCTTGGAAAAGGTCCGCGGAGCAGTAGCCAACCCGAACGGGAGGGCTCTGAACTGGAAGTGTCGGCCCAGGACTGCAAAACGCAGAAAGCGTTGATGAGGAGGCCAGATGGGAATATGCAGGTACGCTTCCTTGATGTCCAAGGATGCCAGGTACTCCCCTGCCTTCACTGCCGCTATAACAGAGCGGAGAGTCTCCATGCGAAAGTGCCGCACTTTCAAGGCCCGATTGACCCCTTTGAGGTCGAGGATAGGCCGGACAGAACCTCCTTTCTTTGGTACCACAAAGTAAATGGAGTAACGCCCCTTGCCAAGCTGACTTTCTGGCACCGGAACGACCGCACCCAGGCGGATCAGATTGTCCAAAGTCTGCTGCACTGCCACAGCTTTGACCGGAGACTTGCAGGGAGAGAGTACAAACCCGTCTCTTAAGGGTCGGCAGAACTCTAGCTTGTAGCCGTCTCTGATGACTTCCAGCACCCAAGCGTCTGAAGTTATTGTGGTCCACTCGCCCAGAAACGAGGACAGCCGTCCTCCAATCTGCACTGGGGCGTGGACCAATACCCCGTCATTGGGTACGAGACCCTGGGGGAGGACCGGAGGGAGCACCTCCGGGACGGCGGTCTCTGCGAAAGGAATGCTGCTTGGGGGAGAAATTCCTCTTAAAGGAAGAGGGGGCAGAAGCACCCGACCTGCCCGGGCGGTACCGACGGGCTTCCTGAAACCGTCCTCTGGAGGTACCAGGACGAGCACTAGCCCGAGCCCTGACCTCCGGTAACTTCTTGCCCTTAGACGTGCCGAGATCGGTCACGATTTTGTCCAGCTCGACCCCAAAGAGCAGCTTGCCTTTAAAAGGCAATCTAGCCAGGCGGGATTTTGAGGCGTGGTCAGCAGACCAATGTTTCAGCCAAAGCCACCGCCGCGCAGAGACAGTCTGAGCCATGCCTTTAGCTGAGGCTCTCAAGACATCATACAGCAAGTCTGCCAAATAGGCTAAGCCCGATTCCAGGGCTGGCCAATCATCCCTCAAGGAATGATCCGAGGGGGAAGCCCGCTGCACCATAGTCAGGCACGCCCTGGCCACATAGGAGCCGCAAACTGAGGCCTGCAAACTTAAAGCAGCCGCCTCAAAGGACGACCTTAAGGCCGCCTCCAATCTCCTGTCTTGGGCGTCCTTTAGGGCCGTGCCACCTTCCACCGGCAATGCCGTTTTCTTAGTCACCGCAGTGATTAAAGAATCCACGGTAGGCCACAGATAGGCCTCACGTTCACTCACAGCCAAAGGATAGAGGCGGGACATAGCCCTAGCCACTTTAAGGCTCGCTTCTGGGACATCCCATTGAGCCGAAATTAAGGTGTGCATGGCATCATGCACGTGGAAGGTTCTAGGCGGGCGCTTCGTCCCCAGCATAATGGCAGAGCCAACAGGGGCTGAGGGAGAGACGTCCTCCGGAGAGGATATCTTCAAAGTGTCCATGGCCTGTAACAACAGGTTGGGCAAATCCTCTGGGCGAAAAAGCCGCGCTGCAGAGGGGTCATCCGCTCCATCCGAGCGGGGATCCGTCTCCTCCAAGGAATCCGCAAAGGACCGTTGGGAGACCTCAGACACGCTGCCCTCATCTACATCGGAGGAGACAAATTCCTCCAAGGCCTGGGAATCAACCCGAGGGCGTTTACCTCTGGGAACCTCAACCTCTTTACCAGAGGAGGGAGCGGGGGCAGTGTTGTGCATGAGGAAGGCCCGATGCAGCAGCAAAACAAACTCTGGGGAGAAACCCCCCAGACTGTGCACTTCCGCAGCCTGGGCAACAGCCCTAGGCGCGCTCTCAACCGGCGCTCGCAACAGCGGGGGAGAGACATGCTGCGCATCCAAAATGGCGTCCGGCGCGAAACTCCGCGAAGGAGCCGCGCGGGAAGAACGGCTCTTAACTTTAGCCGCTTCTGTGCCGTCGCCCAAATTAAGGGCGTTCATGGCATTAATGTCTCCAACCTCAAGGGCGGCCCAAGAAGAAGCCGTCCGAGCCGCGTGGCCGGCCAAGATGGCGGAGGCGAGGAGCGGGGGATGGGCGTTTATGGCGGGAAAAACCGCCACGCCGGAGGAAGGACCGGGACATGCATCGGTCGCGAAACTGTCACCCACCAAGGGCGAATCAGGCTTGAAGACCCCCGCATCCCCTCTAGAAGCGCTCGAGCGACCCGGGGAGCGACCCTTTGCGCCCTCGCCCTCCGACGCCATGTGCCACGAGGAGAAGAATCGGGGAACCCCCGCCCGCTATAAAAAGGTAAAATTACCTGCTGTCCGCTCCGAGTTGTAACGACCTGGTGTCTCAGTGAGTAGCTGCAATAGACGCTTAAATAAACGTCGAAATAAACGCCTTTAAGGCCGTTCAAAATTTTTTTTTTTTTTTTTTTTTTTTTTTTTTAACGGAGCCAGCGGGAGGGGGGAGAAAAGGAGGGACCTGGCACCACCAGGTTTGCACTTGCTCAAAAGAGCCCTCAACCCCAGGCACTCAACAAAACCTAAAAATTAGGCTTGGAGGCCTAGCCAGAGCTGCTGCTGTGTGTGACCACCACCTGCTGAGATAGAGAACATACTGAGGAGTTTCCGGCAGCACATGACCACATATAGGGAGGCAAAAGTTTGCTCTCTATCTCCACCTGCTGGTAGATGGACACAACCCACCAGTCTATGGATTGATCAGCTTGATGATATGGAAATTTCTGTTAGTATACCTGGGTATAACTGTCCCTAAATGCCCCACCACACAAACAGAAGGCAAAGTACGTATAGCAATGCAACAAAAGAAGCCCTGGTCATTAAAGGAGCAATAATCACTTGAAATCATTTAGGTGGCTGTTAAAATACACACAGAGTTATCAATTTCCCTTGGTCATGCATCTCTTCCCCAGAATGAAATAAAATCTCAGAATGTGAATTAGGTTTTGAAAGATCCTCCAGTTCAGTCAGTTCCTGATCTTTATCAGAAATGCACAAGACACTCATATCACATAATAAGAACGGCTACTCAAGAGTGAACTGAGTGGCTCTCTTACAAAGCAGCAGTAAGCCCAACTTGACTTACAGCTTGCTAAAAGGGAAGCACTGCTGGGTTAGCACAGGAGCCCTTACCCCACCTCAATGGGTGGCGGTAAGTGCTCCCCCCCCCCCCCCCCAGAAATGGCTGTGCGGCAACCTGCCTTTTACCCACTGCGGTGAAAGTGGGCCTCAGCGCTTGTCAAAAACACGTGCAGACACCAGCGCAGGTCCCCTTTTGCTGCAGCTTCATAAAAGGACTCTTCAGGGAAGTATATTTTTCAAATGATGTTTTTGGAAGCATTGCTGCAAACTGCACACATAATTTTGCAGGAAAAGTATTTGCAGATGGTTCCACTCTCTTTTTCCAGCACACTTTATTGCTCAGAATGCCACACTTATGTTTTGAAAATCTAAAACTACATACAGTGTTACCTCTCCTAACTAACTCCCACCCTGGGAATGCCTTCTTTACAACACAAGTTCTTTTACCTTCCCAGAGGTTGCTCTAATGAAACATGCAAAATCTGTGCACTAAAAATGAGTGTGTGTTCAAGAAAAAAAAAAAAAGCTAACACATGAGCAAGCCAATGAACCATGAATTAAAAAGGCACATTAAGAAAAAAAAAAAGTGCATGCAAACGCATGTGTAAGGAAGTACATGAGACTTAGTGTACCTTTTTACATCCAGCTGAAATGGCAACAAGCCAGCTTATTTTCAAAAGTGATCGCCGGCCATCTTCAGACATAAATCGGGAGATGGCCGGCGATCTCCTGAACCCGGCCAAATCGGTATAATCGAAAGCTGATTTTTTGACACCCTTGCCACTTTCCCGTCGCGGAGGCGGCCAAACTTCAAGGGGGCGTGTCAGCAGTGTACAGAAGGCGGGACGTGGGCGTGCTTACGAGATGGCCGGCTTCAGCTGATAATGGAAAAAAGAAAAGCGGCGATGACGAGCATTTCGTCTGCTTCACTTGGTCCCTTTTTTATTCACGACCAAGCCTCAAAAGGTACCCCAACTGACCAGATGACCACTGCAGGGAATCGGGGATGACCTCCCCTTATTCCCCAAGTGGTTACCAACCCCCTCCCACCCTAAAAAAACAAAAACTTTAAAACATTTTTTTGCCAGCCTCTATGCCAACCTCAAATGTCATACCCAGCTCTATGACAGCAGTATGCAAGTCCCTGGAGCAGTTTTTAGTGGATGCAGTGCACTTCAGGCAGGTGGACCCAGGCCCATCCCCCCCTACCTGTCACACTTGTGGTGGTATATGCTGCGCCCCCCCCCCCAAAAAAACCCCCAAACCCACTGTATCCCCATGTAGGTGCCCCCCTTCACCCCTTAGGGCTATGGTAGTGGTGTAGAGTTGTGGGGAGTGGGTTTTGGGGGGGGGGGGGATTTGGTGGGCTCAGCACCCAAGGGAAGGGAGCTATGCACCTGGGAGCTATTTTTATTTATTTATTTAGACGTGCCCCCTAGGGTGCCCAGTTGGTGTCCTGGTATGTCAGGGGGGCCAGTGCACTACAAATGCTGGCTCCTCCCACGACCAAATGCCTTGGATTTGGCCGGGTTTGAGATCGCCGGCATTAGTTTCCATTATCTGCGAAAACCAATGCCGGCCATCTCAAACCCCGCCAGCTCTGACATTTGGCCGGGGCCATCGTTTTCGAAAATACGGTTGGCTCCGCCCACTTACGGAGTTGGCCCCGGAGATGGCCGCCGCCGTTCGATTATACCCCTCAAGGCCCTAACTTTACTACACTGCTTAGAAGTGAAAGTTAAATCAAATTCACACCTCTAACCACTGAATTAAAGAACTGGGGGCTCCTTTGTCCAGCCTGGCACACCAAAGGGAAAGGGAATGGGACTCAACTTACCACCTTTCTGTGGTTTTTGCAACTACATTCAAAGCAGTTTACATAGTATATACAGGTACTTATTTGTATCTGGGGCAATGGTCACAAGGAGCTGCAATGGGAATCCGCTGCACTAATCACTAGGGTACTACTCCAAACCATGCCACTCAACACCAAACCAGAGGGCACTGTCCTGGGATCTCCAGGTACCCCTTCCCCATCCACTGACCCTCTCACCTAACTGCCTTCCATCAACTCACTAAATTCCCTTTGACTATCCTCAAGTTTCCCCACAAGAAGGAATAGGATTAAAGGAGTAAACTCTCTTTTCTGAGAAAAAAGGAAACTCTATGTAAGTGAATTTTACTTTGCTGGGAGATTTGGTGATTTACGTTTGGGATAGAAGAACATTTGTAAGTTTATTGATAAAATCTGTTTTAATTTCATTAAAAAGCAAGCATTAGTTATTAGTTTGAGGAAGAAGCTGGGAGGTAGAGAAAATGAGGAAGGAGAAGAAATATAGGGAGCAGATCATAGGCGTAGACTGGGGGGGGGGCGAGGGGGGGCAATGCCCCCCCAAACGACGCGCGCCATTAGTTTAAAAAAAAAAACACATGCAGGCACGCGCTCCTCTCCATCCGCTTGGATTCCCTGCCCTCTCTGTCTGCGTCCCACCTTCCTCTGATGTCAGAGGAAGGCGGGACGCAGACAGAGAGGGCAGGGAAGCCAAGCAGACGGAGAGGAGCATGTCCGTCTACCCCTCTCTCTTCCTCCCTCCCTCCGGCGCAGGCAGCAGTCTTTTTCAGCGTTCCCGCATAGGTGGGAACAGGAACTTGAAGAGAAAGCTTCCGGGACAGACCGAAGGCAGCGTGTACATCGCTACCGCTGCCAGGAACGCTGAAAAAGCTGAAGACTGTTGCCTGCGCCGGAGGGAGGGAGGGAGGGAGGAAGAGAGGGGGTAAACGGAGTCACGATCTTGGACCTCACGGGGGGGGGGGGGCAGTAGAAGGAAGATGGATGGGATTGGTAGGGGTGGGGAACAGAGGGAAGGAGCAAGAGATGGATGGTACTGGGAGGGGTGGGGAGCAGAGGGAAGGAGCAAGAGATGGTTGGGACTGGGAGGGGTGGGGAGCAGAGGGAAGGAGCAAGAGATGGATGGTACTGGGAGGGGTGGGGAGCAGAGGGAAGGAACAGAAGATGGATGGGACTGGGAGGGGTGGGGAGCAGAGGGAAGGAGCAAGAGATGGATGGGACTGGGAGGGGTGGGGAGCAGAGGGAAGGAGCAAGAGATGGATGGTACTGGGAGGGGTGGGGAGCAGAGGGAAGGAACAGAAGATGGATGGGACTGGGAGGGGTGGGGAGCAGAGGGATGGACCAGGAGATGGATGGGATTGGGAGAGGTCAGGCACAGCAGAGGGAAGGAGCAGAAGATGGATGGGACGGAGGGATGGTGAGCAGAGGGAAGGAACAGAAGATGGATGGGACTGGGAGGGGTGGGGAGCAGAGGGATGGACCAGGAGATGGATGGGATTGGGAGAGGTCAGGCACAGCAGAGGGAAGGAGCAGAAGATGGATGGGACGGAGGGATGGTGAACAGAGGGAAGGAACAGAAGATGGATGGGACTGGGAGGGGTGGGGAGCAGAGGGAAGGAGCAAGAGATGGATGGGACTGGGAGGGTGGGGAGCAGAGGGAAGCCTACTGGAAAGAAGACACTGCATAAAACAGAAGACACTGGGACCAAAGCGAATAGAAAAACTAAATGATCAGACAACAAAGGTAGATAAAAGTATTTTATTCATATTTTATTAACTGAAATGTGTCAGCTTTTTGAAATGTGCATCTGTGATATTTTGCCTGTAAATTTCAATTCCTTCCTCCATATTAGCATATTCATTTGCATATGTATATATGCAAATAATATGCTAATATGCTCCGCCCATTCTTTGCCCCCCCAAATGAAACAGTCAAACTACGCCTATGGAGCAGATGCTGGAAGGTGGGTACTAGGGATTTGCAGCAACTGAGCTGAGAAGATTCTCAAGCCCTGCCAACTGAAGAAACACGAGTGGAGTTGGGGACTGGGGCAGCAGCAGACCAGGAGCTAGATATGGCCAAGACTTGAACTGACACGGGGGAGCAGTGAGGCTGGGAGGTTAGCAGTGTCTGGAAAGGTAAATATTTCATATTGCTCCCTTCATCTGTAAAGCAAGACAACATGCAGATCTTTCCAGGCTTGTATTCCTAATATACCACCTGAAAAATCTTTCTTTGGCCTTGATAACATGATCATGCATAGCATACTTTACTGGTGACAGGACCATAGAAAACTATGATTGCACCATGTGCAACTGGCCCATCATGGCGCCCCCCTCCCTAGCCCAGAGCATCCATCCCCCTCCTGGTGTCCACCCAAAAGCCTCTCCAAAGACCTCCCTCACACACACACACACACCCCAAGCACACTGATACCCCCTCCTGAAAACTCCCTGGAAGAAATTCCCCAAAACTCCAAGCACATCCATCTTTCTAATGCAAGCCCTCCCCCCCCAAAAAAAAACTTCTCTTCCAAAGCCTCCCCCCAAGCACATCCACCCCATTCCCAAGGATCCTACTTCAGCACCCCTTAGTTCATTCCAGGTGTACCTGAAGGAGGTGCTGATGATCTAGGATAGAGTAGGCAAAAGCAATCCCCAGTCACTGCTGCCCTTGCCAATCCGGGTTCAAAATGGAGGCTGTGACTTCTAGTGGTACTCTGGGGATCATTGCTTGCATTACGTTACACTGTCAGGGTACCCTTCACGTGGGCCTACGGGGAGGTGGAAGAGCTTTCAGGAAGAGGATGGATATATTTGAGGGCGTATAGGAAGAGGAGGGGCCAGCCAAGCAGAGGAGGTAATGGACAGGATACTATTTTGGCACCCCTGCCTCTCTTGATCCCTGTGGGGACACCTCACTACAGCCCTGGCTGGTGACATGTACAGAGCTGGAATCAGGGGCAGAGTACAGATGGAGTTACGAAATATCCTCATCTATATGTATCTGTGCAAAAAGCATGTGTTTTTATTTACATCTGCTCTCCAGCAGCTACAAGTGATTACACCTACATTTCCAGCGCATTCTCTGCCAGATGCACTAGTATTCTATGAAGACAAGTAGGCCCCTACTTATCTTTTTAAAATACCCCCTATTTATGGCAACCTGTTCTAATACACTCTACAGGGGGTAATTTCATAAGGAGTCACCTAACATTAGGCAGCAAGAAGGCACGTAAATGGTGATATTCTAGTCTTTCATGCACATAATCGGCCAATTAGAGAATACCGACTAGTGGAAAACTAAGTGGAATGATTTGATAGTGTGTATTTTGCTGGTGGACACATGCATGGGTTGAGTTTGAGCAGAACATGAGTGGACATTACACTAGTAAATTAAATATTTAAATGTTTTGTCTGTGCTCCTGTGAAATTACAGACATTTGTAGTCTCGCCCTGATAGCCTGAGAAAGAACCCAGAGTGTTTCCAAAGGGCAGGATCTTGCTCGAACAGAGACATATACAAAATATTAGGGATGGGAAGTTGTAAATTTTTCATTTCTGTGTTGTTTCCCTTATTGTTTCTGGGAATGTTCATTTTCTTTGTTTTCATCATGGGAGAAAATGTCATTAATGGGGGTGCACTATTTGCAAAGAATAAACACTATTATCAGCAAATAAGAAATACAAAATGTATTTTTATCATCCAATTAAAGTTTAATATTTGTATAAATCCAGTTTGGGGGTTTAAAAAAGCATCATATTTTGACTACTAGCATTATCTAAGGTCTAACCGGAGCTCTAACCTGAAAATAAACAAATATTTGACAGTGAAAGTTTATTATTAGAATATTAGGGGGAAAAACCTCAGCCCGTAATACATTTTTGCTTTCTCATTAATTATGATATACCTTCAACTGGTGCTGCTTCAGTAGAAATTCTTTGGATTAGCGATTCAAAAGAAGTTTTAATTTTTGAAATTGTGGATTCAACGCAGTTTGCTTCTCTACATAATTTCCAGAAAAACATTGCTTCTTCTGTGTTAAAAAAAAAAAAAAAAAAAGAAAGGCAACAACAGTATGGTAAAATTAGCAATTTGTTTGCAAATCACTAGTCTCTGGCCAAAGCTATTTGCAATTAAATGCACCAACACTGTATCTTGATTATAAATACAAGTTTTACAATACATTTTTCTAAGTCCTTCTAGGTGAAGCAGACCCCACTCATACTATCTGTTATTAAGCTATGCCCTCAGGCTCCAAAGCTGAAAACTCCGGTGCTGTACAGAACAGCGCCAGAAAATAACACCAGATCAGCACTGTAAAAAAACTTCCTATTGCTCAACCTTAATAGCATGCAAATTGTCTATGTGCTGTCAGTGTTGAGCATTAGGAAGTTAAGGGGGAGGATTGTACCTGGCCCATACAGTCAAGAGCTGTGCATTAAGCACAGCTCATGTGCATGCCCAGTCAAACTGGGAGCAGGAGCCTGCGATGAGGAGTAGAGACTGGCAGGGAGGAGAGCAAGTAAACAGGAATGCTTTACATATAAAATTCCAAATATTTTAAAAATGAATTCCAGCATTTATGGAGCTGACAACCATTAAAAAACAAATTCAGACTGTGAGAATGTTTGCCAATCTCTTGAGTGTGTACCACAGCACAAAAACGTCCCTTCCTGTCTGTCTGGACGTGTGCTCTCGTGAAACTGAGCCCCCCCTCCCCAGAGCTGGGTCCCCATGAGAAATCTCTCTTCAACTATCCTAATGCCTGTTCCCTTGGGGATCAATGTCTTTGATGTCATTGGGCCACATTTAGTCAAATCAGACATTTTTCTCTTGCTCAATGGCCACAAAGATCCTCAACAGCTGAACCACGAAACTGTTAGGATTCTTCTGATGTGAAATCAAATAGAACAGTGATAAGATACTCGACCAATGCCAGTGCATGTTGCAGTTGCAAAAAAATTCAAGGAAACAAAAACTCAAGGAAATTTCAAAACCAACAAAAAGCCCTAAAGGTTCTCCAATCCTGTGAGGGAAACTGCCTGAATATCATCCAAGGTGTGTGGGAGAACATCCAGCAAGACACATGTGTAAAACTAAGTAAGAAACTGACTATTTAAGCTCTTTTTTTTCTGTTGTCCATTATTAGGAATCTGCTCTGCCACATGTTTATTAGCCACTGAATACATGGTTAGGCAGATGTTTGGTGATGAGAGAGAGAAAAAAAACTTTCCAGACAGCATTTATCTTGCTTCAGACTCCCTTGTCACATAATCCACAATAGATACTGTATTTATGGCCAGGAAGATATGTGGTGATGATAGATAAGCCATAACACAAGATTTCTCAGTGAATGAGGAATCTGCAGTTTCCTGCTCAACACCTAGAAAAATGAGATGCATTTTGTTTTCAAAGTAATCTGAAAGGACAAAATTTGGAATTTAGTTTAAGTGAAAGGCCATATATTAATTTATTTCACCTCATGATCCAGTAACTGAAGGTCCATCAAGCCCAGCATCCTGTTTCCAACAATGGCCAATCCAGGTCACAAGTACCTGGCAAGATCCCAAATCAGTACAATACGATTTTGCTGCAGATTCCGTACTGCTCCTGATTTGTTGATATTGTCTGTTTGTCCAACCACGTTCTTGATCTTCTATTTCCCATTATTTGGCAACTGGCAACACTAAACTCTGAAAGGAACACCTTGAGCTCATGCTTCAAGACCTGGCAACCTCTCTGAGTACTGGATGACTCAACACAAAGGGAAAGGAGGCTGTTATAGATGAACATGCACAACCTAGGTCAAGGGTCCCCTGGTTACCCCCCTGAGCTGATGTCCAGTCATGACAATGTCCTTTACTATTGGTGGGCCTTATTTCCTAGGCTAAGCTACAGCAGGAAGATCACTCCCCGAGAGCTTTTGTCCGTCCTTCATAACAACCACTGCACAAATCAGAAACACTCAGATCACAGAAGGAAGAAAGAGCCTAAGAGATCCCAACCGAAAGAAAACTGAAGAGCTGCAGACCACAACAGACACATCAGAAGAGCCAAGATATCAGAAAGCAAGAAAAAATTCAAGCCTTGGAACTTTTACAAGTCATTTCACAGCATGACAGATGGACATTTTGTAAGAGATCTGCAATGTATTCTGAGAGTAGCTGCTAGAGAGTCAGTAGCTGTAATTAAAAACTGGTGCTATATGTTCCATTAGACACTGTATGCAATGCACTAATTCAAAATTATGATCCATCAATAAAATATATATTATTCTAGTGGAAGCCGTGTCTGCATGGTATATCTATATAGGAAAGAGCCCTATAAGACTGAAAGAGGTTCTTTGGTATCAAGAGGAGAGGAAGCCAAATTGAGGCAACACACATTTGGGGAAAAAATTTAAAAGCACTTACACTATGGAAAAAGCATAGCGATGAAACTGGTGGGCTCTTTGGGAAAAACTAGAAGTGGGGAGCCACGTATGATGACATCAGTGTAGGAGGACCTTTACTTGTGTGGTACAGAGCTCTAGAAAAGCTCTCAGAGTTTTGTTTACTTTCCTGGCCTTGGGCTTTGCCAGATATCACTGATGGCAAGGATTGCATATCCTACTTGTCCTCTCGGAACGATCTTGCCATCCAGTTTAATTCTCTGTAATGTATACAACAGCTGCAAAGAACATATTCAACATCCACTTTTGTAAAGATTTCTGACAGGAAATAAAAATCAAACCTACTTTGTCCATTGATATCAGAATCTTTTAACTGTCCAATTTGTCTCACAAATGAGATTAAGAGATTTACCCAGATGGAAGAATTACTCTGTTACAGAAAAAAAAGAGAGGTCAAAGTTAAAAAATAAAAAAAATTATAAAAAAAAAATTACAAAGCCTTACTTTTACTCCACACTACTCAACTGCAGAGGCTGTGTCACTTGAAGCTCTTTTACAGCTGAAGAGTGATCCTGCATCTGTTTGTGAAGGCTTATGCTAGTAATACAAATTAGTGAATTATGCAACAGGTATAATTAGGAACATGGAAAAGAATAGGAATATGCTTCTATTGTAGATACACATAATCCTGTGTTGTGGATGACGCTGGACACTGAAAATTGAAGGCAGATTTTGCATAACACTTTGATAAGTATAGTTGTGCTATCACATATATGAATATTTGTTTTATGTATTTTTATGGAATTGTTTTAGATTTATGTTTTATACATGTAATGTTGTATGCCGCTTAGATAAAAGCAGGTTATACATGAATAAAACTAAACACCGATCTGTCTCTAGCCATCTTCTCCCCTGTGTGCAATGACTGTAGAACAATATCATCAAATGGAATTTTCATGAGAAACAAATCAACTATATTTAATCCTCCTATTTGATGACCTTAAGGTGGTCAAACAGCCAGGTAAAACAGTAGTAAAAGTTATGACGAGGCTTGGGTGCATTGGGAGAGGAATGGCCAACAAGAAAAAGGAGATTATCAGGTTCCTGTATATCTCTGGTCAGATCTCATTTAAGAGTACTGTGTATAATTCTGGAGTTTACACCTTTACAAGGATATAAACTGGATGGAGTTGGTCCAGAGGGTGGCTACTAAAACAGTCAATGGTCTTTATCAGAAAGCACATGGGAATGGACTTGAACATCTAACCACGCAGGAGAAGAGAGAAAGGGCTATTATGATAGAAACATTCAAACATCTACTAGGTATAAAATTAACAGGCCTCAGGTCTCTTTCAATGAAAGGAGCCTTTGGCATAAGGGATCATAAGCTGAGGGTGAAAGGAGGCAGACTCAAGAGTAATCTAAGGAAATCTTTCTTTATAGACACCCAGTGGAGGTGGTGGAGATCAGGCAGAGTCAGAATTCAAGAAAGCAAGGGACAAGCATAGAAGATCTCTGAGAGAGAAGAAGGGATTGTAGAAACTGTGCTGCTGGTTTGGATAAGCAGACTGAATAGGCTGTTTGGTCTTTTTCTGTCACTATTATGTATGCTTCCACAATGTCATCATGAATGGATGTGGTCAGTCAAACACAGACTACTGGCAAGGCAGGCTGATTTGGGGCTGGTCTTAGCAGAGTCAGCTGACTCCATAAATAACTAGGAGCTCGAGGATGCTGCTTGTCTGATCGATAAAGGACTGTATGTTCACCCCTTCTTGCCTTCCTCAGCAGATCTTCTGAATGTCAGTACTGAAGGTATTTAATTTTGTTAGCTTCCCATCAGGGCCGTGCCGATGCGGTAAGCGAGGTAAGCGCCGCAGGGGGGCGCCCACCTCTGGAGGGCGCCACCACGGTGCTTACCCTCGCCCCGCCGAGGCCTTTAAATCTTTTGGTCGCCCCGGGTGTCACCAGAAAGGGGGGTGCCGCCGCTCCCGCTGCTCTTCATCCTGGCACACCCCCCCCCCCCCGCACCAGCCCTTTAAATTTATTTGCCGACGCGATAGCGAGCGCAGCACCTCGTGTGGAAGTAAAAGAAGCGGATCCGATCATCTCATTGGGCCTTCCCTCACTGTCCCGCCCTCCTCTGACGCAACTTCCTATTTCCTCTAGGGCGGGACAGTGAAGGAAGGCCCAATGAGATGATCGGATCCGCTTCTTTTACTTCCACACGAGGTGCTGCGCTCGCTATCGCGTCGGCAATTTCTTTTTAAAGACCGGGTGGCAGGGAGAAGACGAGGCAGGGTGAGGGTGGGGGACAGATGGGGTGAAGGTGGGGGGGACTCGGATAGCAGAAGGGACTGGGTCGGAGACAGATGGGGTGAGGGGGACTTGGATGGGCAGAAGGGACTGGGTGGGAGACAGATGGGGTGAGGGTGGGGGGCACTTGGATAGCAGAAGGGACTGGGTGGGAGCCAGATGGGGTGAGGGGGACTCGGATGGGCAGAAGGGACTGGGTGGGAGACAGATGGGGTGAGGGTGGGGGGCACTTGGATAGCAGAAGGGACTGGGTGGGAGCCAGATGGGGTGAGGGGGACTCGGATGGGCAGAAGGGACTGGGTGGGAGACAGATGGGGTGAGAGTGGGGGGCACTTGGATAGCAGAAGGGACTGGGTGGGAGCCAGATGGGGTGAGGGGGACTCGGATGGGCAGAAGGGACTGGGTGGGAGACAGATGGGGTGAGGGTGGAGGGCACTTGGATAGCAGAAGGGACTAGGTGGGAGACAGATGGGGTGAGGGGGACTCGGATGGGCAGAAGGGACTGGGTGGGAGACAGATGATGGGGTGAGGGTGCGGGGCACTTGGATAGCAGAAGGGACTGGGTGGGAGACAGATGGGGTGAGGGGGACTCGGATGGGCAGAAGGGACTGGGTGGGAGACAGATGATGGGGTGAGGGTGGGGGGCACTTGGATAGCAGAAGGGACTGGGTGGGAGACAGATGGGGTGAGGAGGACTCGGATGGGCAGAAGGGACTGGGTGGGAGACAGATGGGGTGAGGTTGGGGGGCACTTGGATAGCAGAAGGGACTGGGTGGGAGACAGATGGGGTGAGGGGGACTCGGATGGGCAGAAGGGACTGAGTGGGAGACAGATGGGAGAAGGGGCATGGAGCTGGAACTGGGGTCTGAAAAGTGAGCAGGAGGGAGAATGGGGTCATGCCTGGGGCAGGGGTGGATGGGAGAATCAATGGATCTGGAACTAGGGGCAGCCGCAGGTGGGAACTGGGAGCCGAAAAGAGGGGGCAGTGAGAGAGGGGGGATAGATCCTGGATGGAATGGGGAGTGAGAGGGAGGGCAGACCCTGAATGGATGGGAGGGGGAAAGAGAGAGGGCAAATGGTGAATCGAAGGAGCAGAGAGAAAGGGCAGACAGTGGATAGAAGGGAGTGAAAGAGCAGACAGTGGATGGAAGGGGGCAGAGATAGAGGGCAAATGCTAGAGGGAAAGGAGAGAGAAAGGGCAGATGGTGGATGGAAGGGGGAGAGAGAGATGGCAGACTGGGGTAGATGGTGGATGGAAGGGGCAGAAATAGAGGGCAGATGTGGATGGAAGGTACATTAGAGAGGGCAGACACTGGATGGCAGAGAGAGAGCGAAGACAGATGCTGGATGGAAGGAAGACGGTGAAAAGAAGATGAGGAAAGCAGAAACCAAAGACAACAAACTGTAAATATATATTTTTATTATTTTGTTTTAGGATATAGTATTTTAGCTGTGTTAATAAATGTTTATAAATAGAACATGTAAATAAGGTAATCTTTTTATTGGACTAATTTTAATACATTTTGACTTAACTTTCAGAGAACAAAACCCCCTTCCTCAGATCAGGATAGGATACTGTAACAGCACTATACTGTATTGACCTGAGGAAGGAGATTTTGGCCTCTGGAAGCTAAATGTATTAGTCCAATAAAATGGTATTATTTTATTTTCTGTATTTGTTTTATTTCTATTTGTTAATTTGTAAAGTGGTGATTGGTATTTGTTAGTTTTTTCAAATTTACATCTGCTGTCTTTATATTTTGCACAGTACTAGGAGACATTTTCTGTTTCTGTGGTGTTGCATTGTATGCAGAGTCTGGCATCGGGGGTTCAGTTTAATTTTTGTCTAAATAGAAAGTTTATGATTACTTATTCTATAGTGGATTAGGGCGTATCTGTGTTTGTGAAAAAGACATGGCTTTCAGTTGGCATTGACTGTGCAGGATTGACGATCTGTACTATTCTGTCTGGTTTCGTTTTACAATAGGTGAATTGATGTTCTAGTGCTCACTGTAGTGCTTAAGATGCTTTCCTTTTCCTTGTGTGACTCATAGAAACGACTGCTTATGGTATGGTAAAATTGCTCTATAGGTCGTGAGTGTTTTGTATTCTCGGTATGCCTAGTACTGGATTTGGGGGGGGGGGGGTGTTAAACAATGACCGGCCCCGGGTGTCAACTACCCTAGCTACGCCACTGCTGCCGACGTCTCCCTTCCCTTGCACTCGTTGGTTCCCTCAGTGTCCCGTCTTCTTCTGACGTCAGAAGAAGGCGGACACTGAGGGAACCAAGAGCGCAAAGGGAAGGGAGACGTCGGCAGCGCTCCGCTTTCACTGACGCTGCTGCGACCGGAAGTAAAAGATTTAAAGGCCCCAGGGTGCGGAGGGAAGGGCAGAGAGGCATGGATGGGAGGGCAGGGCCCAGGGAGAGGACAAATTGCTGGAAGGGAAGGGGAGGGGAGAGAGGATTGCTGGCTATGGATGGAGGAGGGAAGGGCAGAGAGGGACAAGGATGGACATGGGGGCCCAGGGAGAGGACAAATTGCTGGAAATGGAGGGGAGGGGATAGAGGAGGCAAGGATTGCTGGCTATGGATGGAGGAGGGAAGGGCAGAGAGGGACAAGAATGGACATGGATGGGAGGGCAGGACCCAGGGAGAGGAGAAATTGCTGGAAATGGATATAGAGCAAGAAATGAAGAAGAAAGGAGAAAAGTAAAGAAATAAATGGAAAGGAAGCCCTGGAAATGGAGTTAAGAGGACATATAGCAGCAGAATCAGATACTGGACCAGCATGATTGAAAAAAGAAAGTCATCAGACAACAAAGGTAGAAAAAAATTATTTTATTTTCATTTTAGCGTTTGGAATATGTCCACTTTGAGAATTTACATCTGCTATCTTATTTTGCAATGTATAGCAATTTGTTTCTAAGAATATTGCTGACAATTCCTTTCAGTGTGGCAAGTGGTGAGCGATCATTTTCATGGGGGGGGGGGGGGCGTGGTCATTTTCACGGGGGGGGGGGGGGGCGCCAACTGATAGTCTGCAGGGGGGCGCCAGAGACCCTAGGCACAGCCCTGCTTCCCATCTATTACTGATTGTTGTCACTGAGAATAATGTGATGCCCTTATTCAACACTATCAGCAGCAAAGATGATTTTGGATGTCCTAGATCTTTTTGCTGGAGAGTCCCTATGCTTCTTTGAGGATCTGACCTCTCCTCCTTATTTCACCCCATACTGAGGCCACTTACGCACTTTGAAGGTGGTTTACTCAAGGCAGAGTTGGGAACCACAGCCTATGGTAACTCTGGAAGTCTCACAATGTATGCTTTAGGCAATATACAGGTGCAATTTAGAACATTATGAGATGGACCCATACATCAGATAAAAGGTTGTGAACATCTGTTACTGACATCTTTTTGGAACACTGGGGACACCTCTTAAAAAGTGTCCAATATCTTGAATATCACATCAATAAAACTGAAAGTTTTGAGAAATGGCTGAGGGGAATTTATTCTACTCATTTTATTAAAGACCTATCAATAGAAATCAAACAAAATAAAACATGGAAAAGAAAATAAGATGATACCTTTTTTATTGGACATAACTTAATACATTTCTTGATTAGCTTTCGAAGGTTGCCCACATTGGAAGATGAGCATGTGAAAGATTCCTTTATGTTGATATTTTTCCTTTGTGAATGACTGTGGGGTCCTGTGAAATGTTTTGGCATAGCTTGCAGCTGGATATATTGCAGGGTGCTTGCCTTCCGACAGCCACCCAACTTAAAACACAAGCTAATCAGAAGTAAACTCCCAACACAGACTGAAAAGGAAAAGGGCACATTTCCCTGCAATATATCCAGCTGCAAGCTATGCCAAAACATTTCACAAGACCCCACAGTCATTCCAATGTGGTATATATCATTCACTGTAAAAAATTTAATGAAGGATGCTATATTGGAGAAACAGGCCAGATGCTTAAGACAAGATTCAATCTGCACAGACATCACATGAAGTTAGCCGGTGCCAGTCAGGTTCCCACCCGGTGGGCCAGCATTTTACAAGACCAGGACACTGCACCAGTGATTTCATAGTTAGAATCCTGAAAGGTAACTTTAAAACAATACAGGAAGGAGCTTGACCTTATTCTACATGGATGGCATTTCATCCCTTTCATTAAAGGTATTGATCCTTGTGGTGGGAGATTGGAGAGGGGGGGGGGGAGGGGGGTTACAATTATGAACAGCATAGTTTTCTTTTTTGGGGGGGAGGGAGGGGGAATGTTATAAAAGTTTGATGACTGGGAAAACGGCTGTAATCTGTTGTATTGCCATTGTACATGTTGTAATGCTATACAGTATTACTGTAAGGGAAAAGAGTTGTATATTTTGTTCTGTCATCAATAAAAACTGTTGAAATATAAAACAATACAGGAACGTAAGACCTCTGAAGTCAGAATGATTGAATATTTTGACACCCAACAGACTTAACAAGGATCTGGGTTTTCTAGCCCATTATAAACCATAAAATTATATTTCTCTGTTTACCACCCTCCTCTCACCTATCCACACCCATCCTGTTAGAATATCAGTGAAATGCTTTGATGTCCCCATGCATAGCTCCTACCCACCCCCACCCTGTCAGACTGTCAAAGTAAGGCTTGGATGTCTCACTCATATATACTATCTGCTACCACATTTGCTTATTTCCCATCTGACGAAGAAGGGCAACCTTCGAAAGCTAATCAAGAAATGTATTAAGTTATGTCCAATAAAAAAGGTATCATCTTATTTTCTTTTCCATGTTTTATTTTGTTTGATTTCTATTGATAACCTTAAGAGTGGACTAACACGGCTACCACACCTCTCTACTGTGAACTAAAAACGATACCGCAGCTTAGTAATAGACCCCCTAAAGAAGTGAAGAAGCCTAGGAGGAGCATACAAAATAGTAAGGGCAGCAAGATAGGAGGGGGTACTATGGTGAAAAGCCTTAAAAGTAAGAGCAAGAGTCTTAAATTGTATAGGAAAATGATAGGGAGCCAGTGGTAAAGATTGGTGTTAAGTGATCAAAACGCTTAGTTCTTGTGAGAGCCCATACAGCCATATTTTACAGCGTTCGAAGATAAAGTAATGAGTAAGTAGGCAACCCCTAGTAGATAACATTAAAGTAGTCTAAGTGGGAGAGTATAAGAGCATAGAGGAGTGTCTACTAAGAAGAACTGACAAGGAAAGTTTGGAAAAGATGGAATTGATGAAGAAAATAGAAAGAAGCTTTTGTCAAAGAAGCAATTTTGACACTAGGAATAAAGTTAGGATCTATCTGTTTAATAAAGCAGTTTTAGGATGAGTTCCTTTTAAGGAATACAGTGAGATTCTTGAGAGAATTCTAGCTGGGGGGGGGGGGGCAAAATGGGGAGGAGGGGGGTTAGGATCCTCTTCCTACCTACAAGTGTTTTTTCTTATTAATGTCTTTGATTGCAATTGTGTTGTCTGATAAATGGATATCCCCCGTGAATATCCCCAGTTAGCAACTAGCAGATAGCTGGTTATATCGGTCAATATAACCGGCTATCCATCAATTTTAAAAGCCGGTTCTGCAGCCATATTTGGGCGCATTAATGCATTAAAACCTGGTATATCTTTGACCAGTTTAAAGAAAACCAGTTAAGTCTGAATATCGACTTAGCTGGTTATCTTTAAACTGGTAAAAATAAACCAGATATTCAATGCCAGTCACCAGAAACAGCCCAGCACTGAATATCCAGTTTTAGCACTGACTGCGAGAGTTGGCTAGTCTAACTCCCACGGTCTGAATATCGGCATCACTGAGTCCAAGAGCCAAAACTACAATAAGAGACAGATAAGTAATACTAATACTAATGAATATGAGTCAAGCCTGTTTTTTAAATAATTTAAACCTATTCCTCAGTATTCTGGGATTAGTAGTCCTCACTAAGCCACTTAGAGTTTGGACAACATTTCAACTAGTGACCAAGATGTGAAAGATTCATATGCTTACACTGCTCTAGCCTTGTTCATACACAGACTTGCTTTACCAGTGTTACATACATTTATGGTACTGATCCACTACCACTGCCTTTTGTACAGGCAGAAATGGAACATACTTTTCTGATGAAAGGAGTCTTCTCATTAAAGATATAATGGGCAATTCTATAGCAGAGCATGGGAAGTTATGCGGATCTTGTGCACATAACTACACTGAAAAGTGTTACACTCAAAACAAGCATGCATGTGTAATTTACAGAATACTATACGTTAATTGCATACTTAATGGAACATACTTTTCTGATGAAAGGAGTCTTCTCATTAAAGATATAATGGGCAATTCTATAGCAGAGCATGGGAAGTTATGCGGATCTTGTGCACATAACTACACTGAAAAGTGTTACACTCAAAACAAGCATGCATGTGTAATTTACAGAATACTATACGTTAATTGCATATTTTTGTATGATAAATCTGTTTTTAATTTGTTATAATATAGAAAAAAAAGTGAGGATAAACCAAGGAGGAATACCAAAACTTTATTAAGGATTTTCAAGAAACGACCCAACACAGCCGTGTTTCGGCCCAAAGGCCTGCCTCAGGGGTCTTAATCAATCTCAGGTGTAGCAGTGTAAAGAAATACATAAATTTATGCTCAATTATTAAGCAATACAAAGCCTCCTTCAATCTCTTCTCCGTGGAAAATGGCATATGGTCCGTTGAAAAACTATATAGTTTTTTTTCTATATCTCACAGTGCGTGAGGTCTTTTACCTCCTTTTTTGTTGATTTTTAATTTGTCATAAGACATTTCATTTTTTCTAAATGTATTTTATGTAATTGATGTTTTTAGATTGTCTTTTGACCCCTGATGCAGCCTATTTAGATGAAACGTGGCCACATTGGATTATTTTTGTCAACTACTCACCAATTGCTATAGTTCTACTAATAAATGATTTAAACTTTTATACTGTTTTGTGCTGGTGATATGCTCCTGTTTCTAGTATTTTGGTCATTGCAGATTCTAGCCTCTCTTGGTTGTCCGTAACTTGCATTTGTCTACGTAACTCTAGTTATTTTAAATAAGACTTTTTTTTCACAAGATAATATAATCATGAAAGTGGAGCAAAACCATTTCCTAAAAAAATTATTTTGTGTTTACCTTGTTACTGTTTTCACTTGTACTACGAGAGAAAGGATTAGCCCGCTTCTTTGGAGGACCTAGGAAATTGATTCAAGATAGGTCATTCCAGTCAATGCACAAACATATTGGGAATTATGCAAAGAAAATAGCACGCACAGTCTAGGAAATTTTGAATGTTTTAAAAATAGTCTGTTATGTAGTACAGTCAGGGAGGGCAATTTTCAGTAGGCACCAGTACTAATTGGCAATAATTAGAATGTACATGCACAACTCCCTAAGCATATTCTGTAACGCGCTACACTTAAATTTTAATGCATGCAGGCAAAAAGGGGCATGGTTATGGAAGGGGAAATGGGTGTTTCGTGGGTGTTCTAAAACTTATGCTTGTTGTTATACCATGGCCCTCTGCACCTAAATCTATATGCAGGGATTTATGCCACGTTTTCTTTGGTATTTTAGGTGCTAGAATATCAACTAAGTGTATTCTATATACCGCGCCTAAATCTAGGTGCTGCTTATAGAATATGCTTAGGCAGAAATGTTTTCTGCACTGAGTTTCTAGGTGCCATATTCAGAATCTGGCCCTATGTGTGTAATTGCCAATTAGGGGTGCCAATCACAAGAATACATACTTCTATTGTATAATTTAGGTTCATTATTGGTGCCTAAAATTAGGTGCCAGCTTACAGAATTGCCTTTATAGTGCCTAAATTAATTTAACCTACAAATGTGTGAAACAAAATCAGAAAATGTGGAAAAATAATGACCCACAATTTTTCCAGGCACGCACCTGCTCTCCTAACAGGCGGGACTGCAGAGCACTCCTGCAAACATGGCTGCTGTCATCAGAACAATGGTGCCTGGCAGCAGTTCACTAGTTGTCAAACACATTTAAGTACTGCTGGATGGTGTTATTCTAAGTTCAACAGCCATGCTGGAAGGAAGAAAGGAAGAAGACCTTTCCAGAATAACTGCCCTTTCTAGGTACTAGGAAGGGACTTTTTTTTTTGGAGAGTGTGGGAAAATGCCTGCCCCAAAGGGAGTTTCATTATTCTTACTGAGTGGAGGTGGGAGAAGGGGAGGATGGGGACCTACATAGGTGGAAGTAGCCTGGACATGAGGCTCATCTCTGATCTGAAGAAGGTATTGTCTTCGAAAGCTAGTCATGTATTAAATTAGTCCAATAAAAAAGTATCATCTTTTTTTTTGTTTTATTTCTATTCACTGCCACACTGTGAAAGGTACCAACTTGGATACAACTATGGTCCTAGGCTGCCTACCACAGGCATGTGTTTCATTTTTTAATGTGTTGCAAAATTTGTAGAACTGCCTGCTTTATATTTACCACAATTTTTAAGACTAGTAGAAATGCTATACTTCACAGCTTCTGTGTTTAACCAGAAAAGCTGGAGTACAGGAGGGAAGCTATAATTACAAAGGAATGGAGGAGTGGCCTAGTGGGTAGAGCACTGGTCTTGCAATCTAGAGGTGGCCAGTTCAAATCCCACTGTTCCTCCTTGTGATCTTGGGCAAGTCACTTAACCCTCCATTGCCTCAGGTACAAACTTAGATTGTGAGCCCTCCTGGGACAGAGAAATATCCAGAGTACCTGAATGTAACTTACCTTGAGCTACTACTGAAAAAGGTGTGAGCAAAATCTAAATAAACAAATATTTTACAAATTAAGAACATAAGAATAGCCACACTGGGTCAGACCAATGGTCCACTTAGCCCAGTATCCTGCTTCCAATAGTAGCCAATCCAGGTCACAAGTACCTGGCAGAAACCCAAATAGTAGCAACATTCCATGCTTCCAATCCCAGGGCAAGCAGTGGCTTCCACATATCTGTCTCAATAGCAGACAATGGACTCTACTCCAAACCTTTTTAAAACCCAGATACACTAACCACTGTTACTACATCCTCTGTAAGAAGAGTTCCAGAGCTTAACTATTCATTGAGTGAAAAAATATTTCCTCTTATTTGTTTTAAAAGTATTTCTATGTAACTTCACTGAGTGTCCCCCAGTCTTTGTACTTTTTGAAAGAGTAAAAAATCGATTCACTTCTACTTGTTCTGCTCCACTCAGGATTTTGTAAACCTCACGCAAAGTAAGGAGTAGGAAAGGTAGGCTCTTCCAAAACAACCGGAGACGGTGTATGTAGAAATTCAATCTTTATTCAATCAAAAACACTGAAACACACTCAATTCTGACTCGACACAGCTATGTTTCGGCAAAAAAACACGCCTTCATCAGGAGTCTTATGAGATACAGTGAACGGTGTACATTTGATCATCAGTTCTATGATGGTAGTTGTATCAGATATGACTATCATCCAATGTTGTATCGAGAAAAATCTCCATAGCGTGCCTGTGCCTCTGACGAACCGCTACATATTTTTTTTCTTTTCTACCTTTGTTGTCTGGGTACTTTTCTAATTAGGTTTGTCCCAGTCTGTTCCACTATTTGAGTCAGTCTAAATTTTTTCCAGGTTTGCCTTTCAATTTCTTCTCTCTCCTCTTGTCATTCTTCCTTTTTCTTCTCTATATTCATCTGGCACTCATCTTTCTTTTCTCTTCTCTGCCTCTATATCCACCCATATATGGTTTTACCCCTCATTTTCCTTTTCTCTCACTCACTAGTACTTAGTCGCCTTCTTTTCACCTCTCATCTACCTACCAGCTTTTCTCATCTCCTTCTTATCCTCTCTCCAGCAATGCCATTGCCCTGTCTTTCTCCTTCCCCAAACTGCTAATCCCCATTTTTCACACGCTCTCTATTTCCACATTTCCATCTTCTGTACTCACCCTCTCAGCCCTCATCTACCCTCTGCTACTTTTCTTCTCCTCACAAGCCCCACCTCCATTCCTAAGTCTCCTTCCTTCCATTGTCTCCAGGTCATTCTGTCTCTTACCTTAATCTCCTATTACCTCTCTTTGACCACATTAACTCCATTTCCACCCTCATTTAACCACTTGGGACCCCTCTCATACTCTTCCACAGCTCCCCATCCTGGCCTCGGTCACAAATGCAGAACATGATAGCCCCTGTACATATACAGGATAAGTGGCCACAAATTAAATGTACTAATGTAGACAAAAATTAAACTCAAACTTGAGATGCCAAACTCTGCATGCAGTGCAACAACAGAAGAATAGAAAGAAATGCATTTTCTCTTGTACAGTGCAAAATAATGCCGACAGATGTAAATTCTCAAAACTGGCATAATTCAATCACTAAACTGAAAATAAAATCACTTTTCCTACATTTGTTGACTGTTGATTTTATTTTTCTAATAAGCTTGCTCCCAGTCTCTGTTCAGTTTCCCTCCCTCTGTGCACTTAACTACTTCCAGGACCTCCAGTCCATTTGTTATTTCCTTTCTCGCCTCCTTTCTTCTTCACTTCCTGCTCTACATCCATCTTCAGCACTGATCTTTCCAGTTCAGCTTTCTTCCACTTCTTTGCCTCCTTCTCAAAACTATTTAGCTTTCCACTTGCTCCCTTGTCTTCCACCCATGTGCAGCATTCCCCATTCTCCTTCCCCTCCACTGATATGCAACATCCCCCCCAACACTTCACTTCCCTGTGCAACATGTCTTCCTCTTTCTTCCCTTCCATCCATCTGCAGCATTTCCCCCCCCCCTCTTTTCCTTTCCATCCATGCATAGCACATTTTCCCTTTCCTTCTCTTTTTCATCCATGCACAGTATTCCTCCCTTCTCTTCCCTTCTATCCATGTGCAGTATTTCCTTCCTTTTCCTTTCCTTCCATGCATTTCCCCCTCTCCCTTCCATCTATGCACATTTCCCCCTCCCTTCTTTTCCCTTCTATAAATGTACAGCATTTCCCCCTCTCTCTTCTTCCATCCAGGCACATTTCTCCCCTCCCTTCTTTTCCATCCATTTACAGCATGTCCCCCCTCCCTTCACTTATCTTCTGGGTATTTATATCCCACTATAATCAGTAAAGACTAAATGGGTTACATAAAGTTAAAAACACAAAGTTAAAGATACTGATAGCCCTATTATATTATTTAACTAAAAAGATAAGTCTTCAATCCATTACGAAATTCTAAATAATCAAAAAGTGTTTGAATTCATTCAGGTATATTTATCAATTTGCTAGCTTGATAAATAAAAGAGCCATCAAAAACTTTTTCTAACATACTTTTTTAACAGACAGAAACCCCAGTAAAAGAGTATATAATAGAGGAGGAGGAAGTGACGTCACCGGGAGAGATGGCAGCCTAGCTTGGAAGCTCCGTCTCCTCGCGCTAGATATCAGCCTTAAACAGCAATAAAAAACGGCAGCAAGCGTGAGAAAATAGCGCTATCAGCTTGTTAAAATCTCCCTTCAACAGAATTGGCGATGAGCAAAACTCCCGCTACGCGCAAAAAAGAGAACAAGCGGTCTGAGAAAATCATGGCGGGAAAAAGCGCCAAACGCCATGAGTCACCAGAGCGAGCCTCGCATTCCGACTCCGAATCGGCCCAGTCTCAGGCTGAACAGCGACACCCGCCCTCCAAAAAAAGTATCCCGACTGAACTGCGGAGGTTCTTAGCGAATATCCAGGCGGAGATAAAGCAGTCGAAGGATGAAATTCTGGAACGCATGGATTCCTTGAGCACGGATCTCCGTGAGTTGGGGGGGGGCGGGTGGAAGATGTAGAACTTAAACTAGAAGAACAGGCAGAGACATTGCTTAAACATAACGAGAAGCTGCTTGAACTGGACAAACACCGACTGGAATTAGAATATAAGATAGATGATTTAGAAAATCGAGGGAGGCGAAACAACCTTAGGTTTCGTGGGGTGCCAGAAGGGGGAGAAATAGAGGATGTTACACAGATTGTGCAGACGATATGTGCCTCTTTACTTGGCCCAGAAGCTGGAGAGAAAACCGTGGAACTGGACAGAGCGCATAGAGCGCTTGGAGCTCGCAAAGAACAGCAACAGCGAGATATTATTGTCCGCTTCCACAAATATGAAACCAAGGAATTGATCATGACAAAGGCGCGGAAGGCGCAGAATCTGGAGTTTGGAGGCGCAAAGGTTTTGGTGTATCAAGATTTGTCACAATATACCCTACAGCAACGACGACAAATGAAACCAGCCCTAGATATTTTAACAAAACATCAAGTGCAATACAGATGGGGCTTCCCGTTTTCTTTGAACTTTACCCTGAAGGGTAGCAAATACCGTGTGCGATCCTTACAAGAAGCCTGGGAGGCCCTGCACGCGGCAGAGCTGGTGAATTCGGCCGTCCCACCAGGTGAGCTGGCAACATCCACCATGGCTAAGCTTCAGGGCTGGCAACGAGCACCGGGACCAGTGCGACGTGGCAAAATCAAGAGATGACTGGACAGATTGCAGCTCAGAAAAAAAAAACATTTGGACTGAGTAAATGGACATAGATACATGTCTTTTTGCTTAGCTCCCGTTGGTCTGCCAGGAACTGTTCAAACAGGCGACCAAGACTGGGGGACGACCAGCTAATTAACGCTGTGAGGTGAGGGTTGTGGGATTAGAAGTTTGATTGGATTGCACGAATGACATGATGTGGTTGGCTGAGGCTGAAAGCATATAGATACACTTTACAGGAACTAACACTATGTTGAAGGGGGACAGATAGGGTTGTATACAATGAATGTTGAATGCTGGAATGCAACTGGGCGGGGGGAGGGGATGCCTGGCGGGGGTGTCGGGAGTGTTGTGACCCACTTTCTCGGAACCCATCTAGGGGTTGTACACTCCTGGTTGGTGTAACAGTGGGGTGATGTCGGGGAGGGATGGGGGGAACGAGATGAGGGAGGGTTGTGGGGAGAGGGAAGACATAGGTAACAACTATGGCTATACAGAACTGTGTTGCTCACAAGGGGAATGTACATTGCTTTTATTCTATGCAGACCTTAGCTTTTTATACACACTAAGACATGTGTCCTGAGCTGAAGATAGTCTCCTATAATGTCAAGGGACTTAACATGCCTCAAAAAAGACAGAAGCTCTATGGGGAACTCCACCGGTTAAAACCACATGTAGTTCTTTTGCAAGAAACACACCTGCGTCGCAAACACGAGAAATTTCTCTCCTGCCCTGGCTACTCAGGGGTCTACTGCGCATCCGGGGCTGACTCAAGGAGGGGAGGAGTGGCGATATTGCTGCACTCTTCACTGGGGGCCCAGGTGACGCAGACTAAAAGAGACCCTGGGGGGCGCTATTTATTTTTACAACTTACGCTAGACCAAGTAGTCCTCACGATAGCATCAATATATGCCCCAAATTCTGGACAAGGGGATTTTTTTACCAAAATTCAAACCTTATTGGGGACCTTCACTACTGGGGCGCTCATACTTGGGGGTGATTTCAACGCAGTTATGAATCCAGGACACGACCGCTCAGGGGCAGTTAGGACGGAGGGGCACAAAGAAGCGCAATCGCTGGCCTCGTTGGCTTACTCCCTGGGACTCTTAGATCTTTGGAGATTGACACACCATGCAGAACGGGATTACACTTACTACTCTCCGGTACACGAAACATACTCCCGTATTGACTACATCTTCCTAGACACAACACTAGTGGAACTAGGCCCGGACGCTGGAATTGGTAGTATGACGATATCCGATCACGCCCCAATATGGGTCACTCTCCCAAATATCCAGACTGAAGTGAAAGACAGACGCTGGTCTCTGAATACGAGCCTGTTGCAGGACGAGCAGGTGGTGGAGGGCTACAAACAGGTGTTTAAAGAATACCTGGACCACAACTTAGCTTCTGGCCCACCATTGCATGTGGTGTGGGACGCTTTAAAGGCGGTGTCCAGAGGACACTTTTTGCAATTGGCTAGTACTTGTGCCAGGGCCCGTAGATCTCGCTTAAATGTATGCATAAGACATATACAGGCATTGGAGCAACAGCACAAGGCTGGTCCCTCGCCACAAATTTGGGATGCCCTGTGTAGGGAGAGAATGGCATTGGACTCGATGTACTCGGAACAACTTGAGTTAATTAGGGCGAGACAGGGTGTACAATCGTATGAATTAACTAACAAAGCTGGGCGACTATTGGCAATGCGACTGAGAAGACAGAAGGTGGATAGAATGATTAAGCAGGTGAAAGATAGAGGGGGTGGTTTGTTGCGTCAATCGGCACTCATTCGCCAGCGCTTCAGAGAATATTATCAGAAGCTCTACGAGCAGGAGATTGAACCTCCTAGGGAAAAAATTGATAACTACTTGCAAGACAGTGATCTCATCCCTTTAGCTAAGCAACATCAGGAACTGTTGGAGAGGCCTGTTACACCTAAAGAGGTTCAGGAGGCGATTGGAGGTATGCCCTCGAACAAGTCCCCGGGGCTTGACGGCTTCCCCAACGAGTTCTACCGGACATTCGCCACTGAATTGGCCCCCTTGCTTGCAGATATGTTTAATCAGGTAGGGGTGGGAGGAATTCTGCCACAAACAATGTTGGAGGCCTGGATAGCGGTGATCCCAAAGCCCGGCAAAGATCCCACTGAATGCGGCTCTTATAGGCCTATATCTGTACTAAATGCTGACGTTAAAATCCTGGCAAAGGTCCTTGCTAATAGGCTGGCGCCACTTTTGCCAACCTTAGTGCACCCTGATCAAGTGGGCTTTGTTTCCTATCGAAAGGCAATGGACAATATCAGACGCACTTTAGATCTCATATACTTGGCCAAGCGAAACCAGAGACCGCTGTGCCTCTTAAGCTTAGATGCAGAAAAGGCCTTCGACAGGGTCCACTGGCCCTTTATGTATAGGACCCTGGAGACTTTGGGGTTTGGTACACGGTTTAGGGGCTGGATACAAGCATTTTATTCCTTTCCCAGAGCTTGCATTAAGATTAACAGCAGTCACTCAGGTTCATTTTCCTTGCATAGGGGCACAAGGCAGGGTTGCCCTCTTTCCCCTCTTTTGTTTGCTATTGTCATGGAGCCATTTGCCTCTCGGGTTCGGAAAGATCCGCTGATTGCAGGGCCTATTGTGGCAGGGAGGATGCATAAAATGGCACTCTTTGCGGATGATGTTCTGCTGTATATTACCCGCCCCCACGACGCGTTCCCTAGGCTTACCCAACTTATTGAGGAGTATTCTAGAGTATCGGGCTTTAAAGTAAATTGACAAAGTCTGAGGCCCTGAATATCTCTCTACCGGAAGATACAGTTGCAGAACTTAAAGCTGCTCATGCTTTTCGGTGGGCGGGTAGGTACATTCGATATTTGGGGGTGAACCTCACTTCCAACTTACCAGACTTATTCTCAGCTAATTACAAAGGCCTGGTCCGAACCCTTGTGGCAGATATGGAACGCTGGGGTGATTTAGAGGTCTCCTGGTTCGGTCGTATAGCAATTCTTAAGATGAATGTCTTACCACGAATCTTATACTTATTCCAGGTGCTGCCTGTAATGATGCCCAGACGATTTCTTGCCTCTTTGCAAGATAGAATTGTGCGTTTCGTCTGGGCAGGAAAACATCCTAGGCTGTCTCGTACCCTACTGTATCAAGGGAGACGTCGGGGAGGCCTGGCGGTCCCGAATGTCTTCTGGTACTATCGGGCGGCCCAAGGAAAGGTAGCTTTGGAATGGTACCAGGGATACCCGGACAGACAATGGGTGCATTTGGAGCAACACTCGGCGGGGACGACACCGTTGGGAGCGCTTATGTGGCTACCAAAGCCATTCCGCAAACTAGCTGAGAGCGTGTGTCCCTCGGTGGAGGTTACCCTTCACTACTGGGATCAGCTGTTTCCGGGGGGCAGGTGTACTTTGACACGTTTGGCCCCTATTGCACACAACCCGTTATTCTTGCCCGGGACGACGGACGGCTCGGTCATGAGGTGGTACAGGCAAGGGCTGCGAACATGGGACCAGCTGTTTAATGGAGACACTCTCCTTGAATTTGGAGAGCTGCAGTCACGATACCCTGGGGTGTTGAGAGACGATTTTGTATACTACCAATTAGCTCACTTCTTCCGCACCAAGGCAGTTACTACAGTAATTAAGCGGACCAAAGGCTACCTAGAGGAGATATGTGAAAAGTTAACCACTTCTAGAGGCTTGATAGGTACACTTTACAAATATATCACTGCGCATAACCCTGTGTATGAGTGCCATAGGAGGGGATGGGAGAGGGAACTGGGGGTGACACTGGATGTGCCGGGGTGGGAGAGAATAGAACGTGAGGCGACAAGGGTCTCCATACACGTCCCGTTAAAGGAAAATGCTATGAAGGTGCTATACAGGTGGTACCTTACTCCTGATCGCCTCCAGCGCATATACCCAAACATATCAGGTCTCTGTTGGTATGAGGGGGACTATGGGGCACCTTTGGTGGAGTTGTCATTAAGTGAGAGCTTTCTGGAAGGCGGTTCAAAACAGGCTACAGAGCTGGTTACAAACACCCATTCCTTGGGCTTCGACGGTGTTTCTTTTTGCTGCTAAAGTTGAGGGCATGCCGGCTGCGCAGCATAAGCTGCTGAGGCAGGCGGTATGTGTTGCCCGAGTGACAATTGCACAGCACTGGAAACAACAGGGGGTCCCTTCGGTCAAGAGGTGGCACAATAAACTGAAACATGTGTGCGAGATGGAAAGACTCTTGGCAGTCAGGAGACATCAAACGCACAAGTGGCATGATATATGGCAGTTTTTTGTCAATGCAGCAGGTAATGTTTAGAACAGGCACATGTGAGAAGTGTGAATGACACATAGTGAGACAGTTGTGAAGGGCAGGGAAATAGATGGGGGCGGGAGGGATTGGGCAGGACTTAACAATGGATGGGGGCGGTTGATTAGATGGGGGATAGGGGGGGGGGGGAAATGTTTTCTTTTTCAAAACAAAAAAAAAAAGTTGAAGTTTCTACAGTTTATATTTCATTGTTGTACTGTGGCAGTAAATTGCACTACCTGGGTTTCATCTTGCCAGGACTACATTGTAAACATACCAGTGTAGAGCGATGAATATTGTATATTGTTTATTGAGAATTTTCAATAAAAGACTTCTTACAAATAAAAAAAAAGCGTATATAATAGAAGCGAGAATTCTTCTGAAAGGCTTGATAAGCTATTAATTGTGGAAGAAGAGGAGAACAGTTCCCCCATAAGATTTTAAATACAGTACAAGCAGTCTTAAAATCGATTCATGCCGAAATTGGTAGCCAGTGAAGGCTTTTGAGTAAAGGCGTCACATGATCACATTGGGAACAACCATAGATCACTTTAGCGGCAGTATTTTGCAGCAATAGCAATTTATTAACAAGTCTTAAATTTAATGTAACATATAGGACCCTGGAATAGTCCAATTCAGATAAAACAATGGCCTATACCAGCATACAAAAGTGTTCTGTAAAAAAAGACCGATCTGATTGCTCTCAATTGTTGCAATTAAAAAAAAATCTTTTTATTCAGGTAATTTATTTGAAATTCCATTGTTAATTGAGTATCTAAAAAAATCCCCAAAACCTTAGAGGATTTTTTTTAATGACAACTATTCTCCTGAAGACACATCGTTACAAAAATACAGTAATTTTGTCTTAGCATTTCCCCTTTCCCTTCCCTTCCATCCATGTGTAGAATGTTTCCCTCCCTTCCCTTTGCAGTATTCTCCCCATTCCCTTCCTTTGTATTTAGCCTCCCTCTCTCCCCTTTCATTGATCTGTTGCATTTCACCCTCTCCCTTCCCTTTCTTTCCTGTGCATTTAGCCCCTCCCCTTCCATCCATGTGCTGCATTTCTCCCTCCCCCTTCCCTTCTGTGTGCAGTTTCTCCCTTTCTCTGTTCCCTCCTGTGGGTCTGGCATCATCACCTTCCTATCTCCCTCTGTACCTTCCCCCCAGCACTACAGACTTGCAGTGTTCACTGGCACTGCCAGCAGCAGTTATGTCAAGCTCCCCACCGGCCACTTCAAGGTTTTCCTTCTGCTGTGTCCTCCTGCGGCAACAGGAAGTTGTGACAGAGGGAAGGACCCTGGGGCTGACCAGAGAAAGCAGTTCCAACCATTCGATCGTATATCAGAGACTCTACCCACTTGCTGCAGAAATTGGACGCTTTGCACATTACTGCAGATGAACGTGTAGTGTTAGTCTCTTTAGATGTGTCAGCATTATACACAAACATATCCCAAACAGCAGCAATCCAACTCATTAAACAGCAATTAGAGAAGATGGAATATTCAAGAGAAAAACATGGGTTTTTGAATCAGTTAGCAGAAAAGGTCATATTAAATAACTATTTTAAGTTTGAGAATGATTTTTTTCTGCAGACAAAAGGGATGGTGATGGGGCCACGGTAGCCCCCACGATAGCCAACCTCTACATGGCCTAGTTTGAAGACAAATATGTATATCAAAATGGTTATATGCAATATATAACTCAGTGGTTACGGTATCTAGATGATGTTTTTTTCATCTGGAGAGGGAATAGTGAAATGCTGAATGAATTTTTATTAAAGTTGAATGAATATGATTCTAACATTAAATTCACTGCACATATAGGGAATAAATGCAGTGGACTTCCTAGATGTGCACATTGAATGGAACGATAATTCGTTCATTACTCAGGTATTTCGCAAGCCCACAGATAGAAATACCCTGCTCCACTACACCAGTTTTCACCCGATCCCTCTAAAAAATGGGATACCTGTAGGACAATTTCTGCGTATTCACAGGATTTGTTCAGAAAAACAGGATTTTATAACACAAGCATCTCAGATGAAATAAAGATTTAATGAGCAGTGTTATCCCAGTAAGGTGGTGCATAAAGCCTTCAAAAGGGCATTTAATGTGCAGAGAGAATGGTTGTTTGAGAAAGGTAATGAACATGCAGATGATCGTTTGACAGGCATTTTACCTTATGCGGCACAATCGAAACAAGTTACTCAAATCATACAGAAATACTGGGGCATTTTAGGTATCCATAAAGTGTTTCAAGATAGTCCCCGGTTCTCATAAAGGCGTGGACAAAATTTAGGAGAAAAATTGAAACAACACACACATTTAGTTGAGACTGAAGGGCGTGCACATCATAAGTGTAAGGGCTGTACAAATGTTCATATGCTTTGGAGACCTGTAGTGTTGAAATTCCTAACCAAAGCAATTTGAGATTTTTTCAATTATGGTCCTCTACAGATTGTGATTCATGTTATGTTATATATGCGATTGTTTGCCCATGTAAATTAATGTACATAGGTCGAACAGTGAAAAAGGTAAAACATCGCGTTGCACAACACCTGAGCAACATTAGACTTCACAAAGTTGATACACCACTTGTTAAACACTGGCAGGATAACCAACATAGGTTAGAAAATTTGAGGTTTCTAGTGCTATTACAAATAGATTTAAGTAAAGGTAATGTGCTACATAGAATGATGCAGAGTGAGCAGCGATTAATACATGATTGGAGAACAGTGACACCTATGGGTTTGAACAAAGAAGTGGAGTGGGGGAATCTATAAAAGATAGCAACAGGTAGGAGAGAGTATAACCTGTATTGCGGTAACACCGCTTTGCTGATGTCACTTCCGACATTCCATGGAGGGAGCCATCTTGGCAATTGCCCAGAGATATGAGAGCTTATAGAGAGTGAGGTGAATATAGCTTTTAAGCATGGGCGTAGACTGGGGGGGGGGGCAATGCCCCCCCAAACGACGACGAGGCGCCGCCGCGTCAGTAGTTAAAAAAAAAAAACATGCAGGCACGCGCTCCTCTCCATCCGCTTGGCTTCCCTGCCCTCTCTGTCTGCGTCCCGCCTTCCTCTGACATCAGAGGAAGGCGGGACGCAGACAGAGAGGGCAGGGAAGCCAAGCGGACGGAGAGGAGCGTGTCCGTCTACCCCCCTCTATTCCTCCCTCCCTCCGGTGCAGGCAGCAGTCTTTTTCAGCGTTCCTGGCAGCAGTAGCGATGTACACGCTGCCTTCGGCTTTGCCCCAAAGCCTTCTCTTCAAGTTCCTGTTCCCGCATAGGTGGGAACAGGAACTTGAAGAGAAGGCTTCCGGGGCAGACCGAAGGCAGCGTGTACATCGCTACCGCTGCCAGGAACACTGAAAAAGCTGAAGAAGACTGTTGCCTGCACTGAAGGGAGGGAGGAAGAGAGGGGGTAAACGGAGTCACGATCTTGGACCTCGCGGGGGGGGGGGCAGTAGAAGGAAGATGGATGGAACTGGGTGGGGTGGGGAGCAGAGGGAAGATGGATGGAACTGGGAGGGGTGGGGAGCAGAGGGAAGGAGCAAGAGATGGATGGGACTGGGAGGGGTGGGGAGCAGAGGGATGGACCAGGAGATGGATGGGATTGGGCGAGGTCAGGCACAGCAGAGGGAAGGAGCAGAAGATGGATGGGACGGAGGGATGGTGAGCAGAGGGAAGGAACAGAAGATGGATGGGACTGGGAGGGGTGGGGAGCAGAGGGAAGGAGCAAGAGATGGATGGGACTGGGAGGGTGGGGAGCAGAGGGAAGCCTACTGGAAAGAAGACACTGCATAAAACAGAAGACACTGGGACCAAAGCGAATAGAAAAACTAAATGATCAGACAACAAAGGTAGATAAAAGTATTTTATTCATAATTTATTAATTGAAATGTGTCAGCTTTTTAAAATGTGCATCTGTGATATTTTGCCTGTAAATTTCAATTCCTTCCTCCATATTAGCATATTCATTTGCATATGTATATATACAAATGAATATGCTAATATGCTCTGCCCATTCTTTGCCCCCCCCCCCCCCCAAAAATGAAACAGTCAAACTACGCCTATGCTTTTAAGTATATTGAATGTGGTATATTGTTGATATGTGAGGAGGGAATTTATATTCCTGTTTTGCTACTGTGCATAGAATTGGAGCCCCTGAAGATGCCTAGTGTGAAACGTGTTGGGCTTGAAGAGGTTTATGTTAAAGAGATAATGCTGTGTTACAGCATCACAGAGCTTGGACTGTGAGGCTTATCTCTGTTCTTCAGCCAACCATGAAGCCGATACAAAAATAAGGAGCCTACAAGATTGCACTGCTCAAAGATAAGACTTTTTGGGATTACAAATGCAGCACTGTTTTTCAGAAGACTCCTTGCTAATTTAAACGTGTAACTTTGTTACAGATTGGTTCAGGACATTTGTTTATGCTTAGGATGGTTTTTTGTATTGCATTTGTATTTTGAGTAAAAAAGATTGATGACTATTAGCTCCATTGAAGTATGTATGGTGGTATGCTTGGTGTTTAGTAAGTATGATGTTATAACATATATATGTAGGTTGATTTGTGTCTATGCAGTATAAACAGGAAATATTTCCACAAGAAAGTGTTTATTGCATAAAATATTTCAGTAAAGAGGAAAATATTATAAAAGTTGAATGAAATTTGTGATTTTCTGACTGGCATTAGAAGTAAGATATAAACTGTATGCACAGTTTGGGTACAATAACTTATTTAGTATCGTATTTATATTTGAACAAGATATGGAAGCGGTAAAACATATGTTTTTCAAGAAATCTCAGACTTTATTTTATGGGGGAAAGATATGGATGTACACCGATGTTACTAGCCAGACACAGGAAAGAAGAAAATCCTTTTTGGCTTTATGGAAAGAGACCCTTGAATTAGGGGCCTCTTTTTATTTAAATTACCCATGTAAATGTGTTATAAAATATCAAGGGCTAAAATATATTTTTTTCCAACCTGAACAATTAATAGCTTTTATAAGCCAAAAGAAAATACTAAAGTAATTATAGTTTGATGTCAGTAATAGAGAGATTAAGATGTAGAAATGACAGGTGATTTGTAATATGATAATTGTGCTATTTTTTTTCTTTCTTTATTCTTTAATTTTCTCTCCTGAAATTGTACCTCCTCCTCTGCATTTTGTGGTCTAAAAAAGGTATAAAGTTATTTCCTCAAGAATATCATTATTTTAATTTGAAACGATCCTGTATTACCTTATTCAAGTTTTTGTACTTGGTAAAAATTTAAATTAATAAATAAAATAAAAAAGAAGAAAAAAAATTCCAAGTTTTAGTAAACACTTTATGGTCCCCCCCCCCCAAAAAAAAAACTGATAATAAAGGTTTTTTAAAACAGATAATAGACCAGAAAATAGGGCAGCATCTTCAACTGAATAGAAGTCAAGTCACGCACAGAATTGAGAAACTGAAAAGACATTTTTTGAAGGTTAATTCTGTTCAACTCTGTTTTTAGTATTTAAAGTCCCCAGTTTTAGATGCTTTTAACATGAAGACTGATGTAATTATATGTACTGCACAGCAATTTATCTGGGTGTTTTTTAAATTATCATTGATAAAGAACCAAACTTACCCTTCTTTCTTAACTCCAACCTTCGAGGAGATAAATGTGAATTACATTTTTCATTAGATGCAGAATAACTGTGGTTTGTCTTTTCTTTCCTATGACAAGGACAGAATCCAAGATTGATATTCTTTTCTTTTTCCAGGATGCATGTAAAATGTAGGCGCGGATCACGAAAATTAAGCATTTTATGAGGGTATAAAAACATCTGTGTTTATAAGTGTTTTCATGCCACGAGTATTATTGCTAGGTACATTTTTGGTGCAATCAAATATGTACCTTTGCATCACTTAGGCGTCATTAGTGTAGAAAAGGCACAAAAACTGAGTAGAAGATACAAGACAAATCAGAAGAGGGTGGCTACAGTACTTAACGTCTACTTTATTTATTTTGCAACAGGGATGCTTTATTAGTGTTTATCAATTAAATCTAAAATCAGAAGCTCTAATTATACGCCCAACTGCATAAGATGAAAAGCAGGCAAAAGTTGAAATTTCTACTCTGGACATTCCACTCATACCCATATATGCAACTGTACTTCTTAAAAAACTTATACTGACAGTGACTATATATATAATTTCAAAATGTTAGAAGTTTCAAATTAAATATTCCCTGTTCCACTGAATATGGGCTTCTAAATATTTTATACTGAAAAGAAACTTACCTTTTCGTTCCAGGAGCATCCATGTAATTTTCCTGCTAAAAATCAATTGAACAATTAACCTCTTTTACATTATATTCTTTAATTTTAGAGAAAGCATTTAATCCCCATTAAAGGCAGAACAAAGCTGATGTCAGGACTTTTAATTAGATTAGGCATAGGTTCTGTTTTCCCTTCACAAATGTAACATGCATCAAAGGCAGCCTGTTAGCTAGGTGGAATTAAGCAAGCTTCTAGAGGGTAACACACATAATCAACTGGGGCCAACCCTCTGTCATGCATATAGCAGTAGTTTTCAACCCAGTCCTCAGGGGCCACCCACCTAATCAGGTTTTCAGACTATCCATAATATATATGTATGAGATAGCTTTGTTTGCACTGCCTCCATTATATGCAAACCTTTCATATCCTGAGAACAACCTCTTTCTGTCACAAGAGATGAGGTTGAGTTTCCTTTCAACAGGCAAACCATGAAGAGGAAGAAAAGGAGGGAAGGTGACTGCTACTACAGGAGCAATCCTGGATGCTAGAAAAGGGGGTGAAGTCTCAGAATCAGCACTCAGCCAGTGAGAGAGCCCACAGGGTGACAAACAGCCATCTGGAGATGCAGATATAAAAGTGAAAAAATATGTTGAAGAAACAGTTAATTAGCAATTTTAATCTTCAAGAAGACTCAAGTTCTATAGTGGTATATGATTTAAGTCAAGTCATCAGGATATGATAAAAGTAAATCTTTAAAGTTGCCTATACTGATTAAGGTTCTAGGTGGCATGCAACCTAGAACCTTAACCAGTTATCCAACATAAATCTACTTATGCTATAAGCTTGGATCAGACTTCCTGAGTTGGTGTATCATTGCCATATTCAAATCCAGTATATAACTTTTTGAGGCTGCTTTCAAATCTTAATCAATTATTGTGGCGAAACAGGGGGTTTCCAAGCCTGTGAATTGTACTAATGTTTCCATGCAGTGTATTTCTCTTGTTTTGCCAACAGGCGGTGGTGTTTGTTTTCTGTTTAGAAGATGTTGCAGAGATGACTGCTTTCTTTTTCAGTTTAAGCCCTGTGGAAAGGCAATCTGCAGTGCCATTGGCCAGATACTTTCAAAGTTGGTGCTCTGGGCTCTGATTGGCCCTGGAGTTCAAATCCAACCAGGAGGTACTGGATTTTCCTCAGTCAGACAGGGAGTACAGAGGGTAAGCATCTCTGCCCTGAGGCCCTATTCAAGACCTGTAAGCAGTATTTTCCTGAAATTCCCCAGGTGCTACCCAAGTAGTAACAAAGTATTTAAATAGTTTTAATATTGATCCTTATTCAGTTACCTGTTATTGCTTGTTGTTTTTCCACCTGTTTATATCATTCACTGTTCTATTTCTGTGATAATAAACTCAATAGTTTATTAGCTCTGTTGTCTTGGACTGACTAAGAATCCTGGTGGTTTGTATTGAGTCTGTGAGTGCTTTCTAGGAACTGTGAGACCCCTGGGATCATGGCTCCAGTGTCCTAGAAATCACCGGGGAATAACTTGAGAGTGGGAGACTCGCCAAGAGGCAAGTGGGACCCAGTCGTTGGGAGGAGGGTGCCAGTGTATAGCACATGCCCAGGTGCAGGTGGGCATAAGCAGTGCTGGGGACCGACCCTCCAGGTGGCTGAGGGGGGGTTAACACCAGGTGGGTGCTAGGCTTTTCGTGACAGGCCTTTGTCCTTCTTTTTTTGTGGCAGTGGTGGGAGTGTCAGGCTCAGTGTGTGGGGTGAGGGTCAGTATCCACTGAGTGGTTCAGAGTTGTTTTTATCTGTAACCTCCAGACACAGAGCACAGTGAACAAGTGTAGCAGCAACAGGGTCCCTTCCCCATTCAGTTTTTTTTTTTTTGAAGTATTAGGAGATTAGAAGCATGCTGATGATGACTGGCAGCAGCCAGTAGACACCAGTGATGCCTCACCTAACACAACAGCAACTGGATGATCTCAGCGAGGAGGAGCTGCAGGACCGGCCTGTGCAGAGTTCTCCTGGGGGGAGACCAGACTTCTTGTGGGCAGAGGCCTGTGAGTTGGCAGGGCCGGATACCATGCCAGCTGAAATCCGGCAGATCTACATGATAGAGCAACAGCAGCTAGACCAGCTGCGGAATGAAGAGTGTGAATTCCATCTGGAAATGACTCGTATCCAACGTTCAAGCCCAACCTCTGCGCCAAGGCCAGAGGCAGGATACACAACCCGGATCAAGCCCAACTTATTTGAGCAGTTTGATAATGCCCAAGGGGACATTGATGGGAATCTAACTGCCTTTGAGAAAATTTGATACTTCAGTGAGATTCCCAAAAAATAGACTGGGTGAGCTATCTGGGAGGCAAGCTCACTGGTACAGCACTTGAGGCATTCCAAGGACTATCCATGGAAATGTGCTCCCAGTTTGAGGAGGTGCGCAAAGATTTGTTGAACCATTATGCTATCACCGCCAAGACTTACAGACTAAACTTTCAGACTTTGCAAAAGGGGGTGGATGATACTCACAGCAAGTTTGTGATCCAGCTAAGATACCAGCACCAGCAGTGGCTCAGTGGGGCCGAGGTTAAAACCCTGGAGGACTGCCAAAAGCTGACAGCGTCCAGAGGTGAAGGAACATGTTCAAAATCACCAGCCCCATAGTCCAGAAAAAGCGGCTGAGTTGGCCGACATCCAAAGGTGAGGGAACATGTTCAAGATCACCAGCCCCGTGCTCCAGAGAAGGTGGCTGAGTTGGCTGACATCTTTGTAGCTAACCGTCCCTGGTTGGCAAAGAGAAGTTGTCTGTATCTGCAGCAGCTGTGATCTAAGGGCAGCCAGGGCTCTACGCCAAATAGTCCTGCAACCTCAGAGACTATCAGCAAACCTTCCAGTGTTCCCCAAAAACCTAAAGACTTTAGGCATGAACATCCTTGTTACCAGTGTGGACGTAAACAACATTTCAAAGAAGATTGACCAGATAACCCCAAGCCTGTGCTAAAGAGCGTTCCAGTTCCTGCACCAAAGCTGGCGGCTTTTGTTGTTAGCTGCAGTCCCATGAAGGAGGCCTACGCAGCAGATACAGTGCAGAAGATTACTGGTCATTCGTCGAGCAAGGAAGCAGATAGGTTTCCACAACACTGCAGCACCCCAGTAACTGTGAATCAGACCCAGGAGGCTGGGCCTGTGGACATTGGCTCTAGCATGACTTTATTAAGATCAGAGCTAGTGCCGGAAGATGCTGTTCTTCCAGGGTGCACTGTAGATATAGAGTTAGCCAATGGATCCAGAGAGACTGTACCCATTGCTCGAGTATACCTGGATTGGGGTACCAAGCCCGGATACATAGAAGTAGGAATAATGAAAAACATGCAGGTATCAATGCTGTGTGGGACCGACATGGGTCCAATGAACATTACCCTTGATAGCGGAGTCAGCATTTCCGCTATGGTGACCCACAGTCAGGCACGGGTGACCCAACAATTGGAGGCAGCAGAGACCACATTTCCAGTACCAGATCCTGAGCCAGTCCAGGTGGAACCAGCTGACCAAGCTTCAGGAGGTGGCATTCCAGTAGAACCAGTTCCTGAGGTGACCAAGGCCATGAGTATGGGACCGCATGACATTTGACCCACCTTTTGATCAGACTGTTGACCCTGATGTGACAGAGTCACCAGCAGAGACCCTTCCAGATATGGATACTGATATAAAACAGAGATATGCTTTTCAGGAAGCACAACACTCTGACCCTGACCGGAAGCCCTGTGGCAGAGGGCTGGTCAGCCAGCCAACTGATGAGACTCATAAAGACTGTATCCTATGAAAAGGGAACTTACTATACAGAGAGACTGAACAGGCCCTGAACAGCAGGGAAACAGCTTATAGTGCCCAAAGCATACAGAGAACAACTCCTGCAGATTGAATATGACATTCCACTAGCAGGACATCAGGGGATGACACACACACTAGATTAACACAGAACTTCTATTGGCTGGGATTATCTTGAGCTGTAGCTGACTACTGTTGAATCTGTGATGTGTTCCAGAGAGTGGGGAAGCCCCAAAATCACCCCCCGCGTACCTCTGAAACCTTAACTCATCATCAGTGAGTCATTTGAGAGGATAGCTGTGGGGCCTCTAGATGTCCCTAGCCGGAATGGGAAAAGGTAAATATTGACAGTGGTGGACTTTGCTACCAGATATCCTGAAGCAGAAGCATTATCCTCAACAGAAGCAGAGAAAGTTGCCACTGCCCTGCTAGAAATATTTTCCCGGGTAGAATATCCACGAGAAATACTCTCAGACCAAGGGACACAGTTCATGTCTGAGCTGATCCAAAATCTGTTGACACACTGTGGAGTGATATCTGTCCGTACCACCCCATATCACCCTGAAACTAATGGGTTGGTGGAGAGATTTAATGGGACATTGAGGCATATGTTAAAGAATTTTGTGGAGTTAGGAGACCGGGACTGGGAAAAATAGTTGCCCTACCAACTGTTTGCATACAGAGAAGTAAACCAGGAGTCTACGGGGTTCTCCCCATTCAAGCAGCTTTATGGTCGGAGGGTGAGACGGCCCTTTGACCTTACAAGAGAACATTGGGAGGGGAAAGCTGACACCTCTGACACCCCTGTAATTGAATATACAGTCAATATGCAGCACAAATTAGAAGACCTCATGAGCTTTGTCAGAGATAATTCGCAGGCAGCCCAGACTAAGAAAAAGACCTGTTATGATCATAAAGCCCAAAATAGAGAGTCCCATGAGGGCCAGCAGGTACTTGTTTTAGTCCCAGTACATCAGAATAAACTTCAGGCTAACTGGGCAGGACCTTACAGGGTCACACGGCACCTGAATGATACAAACTATGTTAATATCTATGGACTCTCACGACAGAAAGCAGTACATTTCATGTTACTATGTTAAAGGCATATGCAGATCGCACAGCCATAGTGCTAGCTGTATGCAGCCCACTAGAAGAGTGTCAGGATAGTGAACCCATATCTGACCTCCTAGCAGAGACATTACCAGAGAGATCTACACAAGTTGTAGTGGGAGAGCAGTTAACCCCCACTCAGAATCAACAGCTAGAAGCAGCACTGCAAACATATGCTGATGTGTTTTCTACTAAACCAGGGATTACTCATTTGGTTAATCACAATGTAGACACTGGTGACCATAAACCACTAAAGCTGAGTGGCCTATCGAATATCTGCTGAAGTGGAGAAGCAAATGAAGCAGGAGATTGATGAGATGCTAGCCCTAAGTATTATCAAGAAATATCACAGTCCCTGGGTTTCTCCTGTAGTTCTTGTTCCTAAGAAAAATGGCACAACCCGCTTCTGTGTGGATTACAGGAGGCTTAATGAATGTACTGTATCTGCGCCTATCTGATGCTCCGGCTGGACGAGTTGCTAAACCACTTAGCTGGACCACAATGGACTTTAGTTGAGGGTACTGGCAAATTCTTCTAAAGGCTGCTCAAGAGTGATCAGCATTCATTACCCCATTTGGCCTTTATGAATTTACTGTGATGCCTTCTGGAATGAAAAATGCCCCTGGAACCTTTCAGTGCTTGTTGAATCATCTGCTAGATGGACTCCAGGAGCATGATAGAGCTTATCTTGATGACAATGTTGTGTAGAGTCAGACTTAGAATGACCACCTGATCCATTTAAGTGGAGTATTAGACCGGATCCAGGAGGCCCACCTGACCATCAAGCCTAGCAAACGTCAGATGGGGATGGCAGAAGTACAATATTTAGGGCACAGAGTGGGAGGTGGACAGTTAAAGCCTGAGCCAGTTAAGGAGGCAGCTATACAGAATTGGCCCACTCCCCAAACCAAAAAGCAAGTATTGGCCTTCCTTAGGACAGCAGGGTATTAAAGGAAGACTGTGCCTCATTATAGAACCATAGCCAAGCCCCTGACTGACTTGACAAAAAAGAGACCACCCCAAATCATTAACTGGTCGCCAGAGTGTGAACCGCCTTCCAAGCATTAAATACTGCATTGGCTTCAGCTCCCGTACTAGTTGCACCTGATTACCAACAAAGATTTGGGGTATAGACTGATGCCTCAACATATAGCATTGGGGCTGTACTCAGTCAACTGAATAGCAGAAGGGAGGAGCACCCCATTGTGTACCTGAGTCACAAGCTCCTTGATCGAGAGGTAGCATATGCCACTATTGAGAAAGAATGTTTGGCCTTAGTGTGGGCCCTTAAGAAACAGTAACCATATCTGTATAGGTGAGAATTTACTGTCATCACAGATCACAATCCATTGGTCTGGCTTAAAGGAGTCTCGGGAGAGAATGGGAAGCTACTTCGGTGGAGCCTGTCTCTGCAGATGTGCAACTTCACCATACAGCACCGGAAGGGAAGTGAACATGACAATGCTGATGGACTCTCCAGGAAGGAAGAACCAGGACTGCCCTGACATTGGACTGTCGAGATCCGACCAGCGGACTGAAGAGGCCACAGTCCAGGGTCTCTCTTAAAGGGGGGAGGTGTGGCGAAAAAGGGGGGTTTCCAAGCCTGTGAATTGTATTAATGTTTCCATGCAGTGTATTTCTCTTGTTTCGCCAGCAGAGGGTGTTTTCTGTTTAGACGATGTTGCAGAGATGACTGCTTTCCTTTTCAGTTTAAGCCCTGTGGAAAGGCAACCTGCAGGAAATGTTCCAGGCCAAGGGAAGGTGAGGGATTCCTAAAAAATGATTCAGACAGCTATCTTTGCTGAAAACCAAAAGCATCTTGCTTAAACCAATCTGACAGGCAGAACTCCTTTTCTTGTGTAATACTAATCTTTAAATCATAGCCCGCTGAATCCCCCCCATCAACACTCCCGACATCAAAATATAATCTAAACGAGCATGGACTTTATGGGGATGGGAAAAAAGGTAAAGTCTTTCTCCTCTTCATGTAAGAGGCGCCATACATCTACCAATGCTAGCTCTTCATTCAAATAGTTGACTCCCTTATGTATATGATCCTTAAGGGGTTGCCTAGGCGGTCTACAATCAATAGATGGGTCACTCGTAACGTTGAAGTCTCCCCCCACTATTAAAGGATAATCATCCAATGTTGCCAGCTTAGATCGAACTTGCGTGAAAAATTTATGAGAATGTACATGTGGCGCGTAAAGACTGCAGAAGGCTATCCTCACTCCCTGCAAAATTCCCGTGACTATTACCCACCTTCCCTCTGGATCTTGTATAATATCATGGAGTGTAAATGCCAAGGACTTCCTAATCAGCACAGCCACTCTTCCCTGACGATCACTAAAAGATGCAAAATAAATCTCCCCAACCCAGTCCCTGCATAATTTGGCATGTTCCGTCCGAGTTAGATGAGTCTCCTGCAGCAATGCAACATCTGTCTTCAGCCTTTTTAAATGCTGCAAAAGCCTAGTCCTCTTAACAGGGGAGTGAATCCCATCAACATTCAGGGTAAGAATTCGCAATTTTGCTAAAGACAGAGTAAAGCTTGTGATACAACCCTCAGAGAAGCCTTATTTCTAACAGTCAGAGGAGCCCCCCAGCTAGGCCCCTCCGACAGCCAACTTGCCTTCCATAACCTATATATCTCCTCACCCTTGGTTCGTCTATCTTTACGTGAAGACCCATCCTGTTCCCCCCAGTCCCAACCCCTACCCTCCACTGCCCTCCTCTTCCCTGCCTCCACCCCTCCTCCTAAATAACCCACACTCAACACCCACCACACCCATTCCAGAAAGAACTCTCCCACACTCATGCTCCAACCAAATCCTCACTCTCTAACCCTACCCCACTCCCTCCCTCTCCCTCCGGAGAGGCTTCCTCGACCCCCATGCATAAACCAGTAACACCAAAACTTCCAAACAACTATACCCTGAAAATTGCTGTAACAAACTCAACAAATTCAGTACTAAGCATCGTGTACAAATATCATGGCGAGGGAGAGAGGAAGAGAAAAACAACAAAAAAGAAGAGTAACAAAAACAAATAACTTTCCTTCCCCCCCTCCCCCCGTCTCCCGCCCCCTAAGTCCATACATCCTACTCTACTTTAAACAAAGCAACTGCCAAACTGTTCACGTCTTCTGCCTGTGTCACGGCCCCCCCCCCCCCCCCCCCCCGTTTTCAAGCAGATCAGCAATCCCGGATCAGGGCTCACATCCCATAATTGGACTCCCATCTCATCCAGCCACTCGTGCCAACACGATTCAGGTCAGTCCCTCATTGTTATGAGCTACCCGCTAGATGTTGTCCACAAACGTTTTAAGGTCCATTGGATCAGTAAAAAATAAGGTCTTGTTGTCATGTTGTACCCTCACCTTCGCGTGATAAAGCATTGTTGCCCCATTCGCCGTCTCTGCTCTGACACTCGGGCTGAGTAATCTTGAATCAGTAATATACGGGATCCATTATAATCCAGGGACCTGCTCACCCTAAATGCTTGCATGAGATGTTCTTTATCAGCATAATCCAAAATTTTAGCCAAAACCGGCCTTGGGCGTTGATCTGTGTCCCTCACCGCTCCAACCCGGTGCGCTCTTTCCACCCACATCTGACCCTTAGACTGGTCCACCTTCAGGTGTTCAGGCAGCCACCTGACAATAAAATCTCGCAGCTCTCCATCCTTCACTGACTCCGGCACCCTGATTATCCTGATATTATTGCCGGCTTCTGTTCTCTAAATTGTCAGTAAGCTGGGTAAGTTGTTTTGCCAGAGTTTCCACCATTGCCACTCTCCCCTCCAGGGTCTCCAACCTGTCCTCTTGCCTAATTGATACGCTCCTCCGTGCTCTGAACGCGTGCTTGCTTGCCTCTCCAAGTTTTCATTTATGGAATCCACCAACGCTTGCAGCTTCGAGAGGCGGTCATCAAGATCCGCTGTGAGCTGCTTAGTTAGCTCCCGGACCGCTTCCTCCTGCAGAGTAACCTCTGCACTGTTAGCGGACGGCGCCGCCATCTTGGGGCTCGTGAGATGCACGCGTTCCCTGGAAGGCCGCGTTTTCGCCAGCATACCCCAGCGCTCCAGCTCAAGCAACCGCCAAACTCCGCCTTCTGAAGCTCCAACACTCACCGCTGTCGCTCCGATGGGGGTAATAACAACCAGGCAAATTTGCAGATAATTTTTCTCAGGGATGGAGCAGAGCTTACGAGCATCTTCTCAGCCTGCTGGCATCACATGACCCCCCTACTCGTTCTACACATAAGTATTTTGTAGACCTCTATCATATCCCTACTCAACCAACTCTTTTCCAAGCTGAAGAATCCTAACCTCTGAAGCCTTTCCTGATATGAGAGGAGTTCCATCCCCTTAATCATTTTGGTCACCCTCAGTTGAACCTTTTCTAATTCTTCTATTTTTTTTTTAAGATACAGGGACCAGAATTGCACACAATACTCAAGGTGTGCTTGCACCTTGGAGCGATATAGAGGCATTATAATATTATTTGTCTTATTTTCTATCTATTTCCTAATCATCCCTAGCATTCTGTTTGCTTTTTTGGCTGCTACCACACACTGGGCAGAAGATTTCAGAGTATTGACTATGATGACAACTAGATCTTTTTCTTGGATGCTGATCTTAGGATCGAGTAACTATGATTTTGATTACTCTAGTCCAGGTCAGTGGGAAAGGCAGGATTTGAACCCTAGCTTATCTGATTCTCAACCCACTGCTCCAGTGGTTCTCAGGGCACACCCAGCCAGTTGGGTTTTCAGGATATCACAATGAATATGCATGAAAGAGTTTTGTATGGATGCCTCCTTGGTGTGCGCATTGTGGATATCCTGAAAACCTGGCTGGCTGGGTGTGCCCCAAAGACTGAGTTGAGAAGCACTGGCTACTCTAACCACTAACTCCTCCTCCCCTCTATACCACTCTAAATGAAGGGTCTTGGCCAGTCAGTGGGGGAATTGGAACGTTCTTGAAATATTAACAGCTATGCTTTTTTTCCCCCAAATTTCTTTATTGAATTTTAACATAGTGGATACATCCATTCTAACTTACAAATATAACCATGTATACACCTTAATAATCTCTTCTTCCATAACAAAATTCTCAGTCAAATTCTGATAACCTCTCTCCCCCTCTCCCCCCCTCCCTCCCTCCCCAGTTAAGGTGATGAAATAATAGAGTCTTTCATTTGTTCATATGGTTGCCAAATTTGTTGAAACCTGTGTAAGTGGCCTTTTCTCAATGCTGTCAGTTTTGACATCTGAGACAAGTAATCAAGTTTAATTTTTACAACTTGGATTTGTGGCATCTCTACTCTCTTTCAAGCTCTTGCTACTGTCAGTTTGGCTGCTGCAAAAATCTGGCTAGCCATTTTATGTTGATGTATCTTACATTTTCCCGGGCGAAAATGTAGCAGGCAGTACTCCGCCTGGTTAGGGTATTCTACCTTTGTTACCTGGTATACCATTTTTCGGATCTGGGTCCAAAAACTCTGAATCTTGGGGCATTCCCACCATATGTGCATAAATGTGCCTTTTTTACCACATTCTCTCCAGCAATTCGCTGATACTTTGGGATATATCTTTTGCAATCTATCAGGTGTATAGTACCACCAATACCATATTTTATATCCAATCTCCACTACCGACTGGGTGATGGAGGCCCTTAGTAAGTATCTAATTCCCCTTATCCAGTGTTCCCTTGTAAATGTTTGGCAGAGCACCTCCTCCCACCGTCTAATGTATCTATCCTGAGGGGAGGAGAGTTTTAATAGTGCCTTATATAGTCTCGTCACCCCTCCTTTGCCTCCCCCTCCTCTGATTGCCCTCTCCAATGCTGTTTCCACAAGTTCCAGTTCCTCCCCCGCCCGTCTTCTTATCAAGTCCCTCAGGCTATGGTAAAATGTCATCTCCCGGTCCTCTAGGTCAAATTCTTCTTTTAGTTCCTCAAAATCCTTGATTCTCCCATTGTCCCATAATTGTCCCAGCATGTAGAGCCTCTTCTGCGCCCATCTTTTATATATATTCTCTGTTTCCCCTAATGGAAATCCAGGGGCTCCACAAATGGCCATTTGTAAGAAATATCTCCTCTCCGGGAAAACTTTCCGGCTTAACAGCTATGCTTTTTATTTGTTTTTCTTTTCAAAATATAGAAAAACTCAAACTGAAATATTAATTTTAAAATTCATACAGGTGATTATTTTTATAAAAATATGTAAATAGCTAAATAAAATGGACACGAATTCTCTCCATTAACTAATTTTTAATCCTGGGTAGAAACAGGGCAGGTTGCTCATCCATGGAACCTGCTGAGAACCAAAGCGGTAGGATTTATTTTCAATTACCTGTGGGATCATTGCAGAACTGTCTACGTTGAGAGTCTCCCCTGAATCCTCTCCGTCAGCTGCAGCTGATATATCTGAAGAATAAGCAAGAGCCACTCATAATACCATTCTTTTGTAAGTACTTTGATAACCACTAGCACTCATATCATGGTTGGAACATGGAAGTTTCAACTTATATGGAAGGATGCCCCCAGCAGTAGTACTGTGAGACTACTACTAGGGTTCATAGTGACCATTTTGAGTCACAGAGCTGGACGGAGTAGAAGTGGAGGGGGACTACTCTCATTCTAGACCACTATACCACCAACGAACCAGGAGCAATGATGAGAAGGTTGGGATTTGAACATTTGGGCAGGGCTTGATTTGGGGGATGAGCTTTGTTTAGGGATCAAAGGAGGTAGATAATGGGATCGGATTGGGGTCTTGGTGGAGTTCAGGGAGTAAGATCAGGAGAGTCAGGGGGATAGAGAATCAGATTGAGAGTTGCTTGGGGGTTAATAGAATGTCCAGGGGGATTGCATTTGGGGGAGACAGCAGGAAGGAAGATCAGATATGGGTGGGGAGAATGTTTTCGGGAGGAGTGCCACTGTGGAATATATACTTATTTATGCTTGGGCTGTACTGTGTTACCTGCAGTGGCAGATAGCATATACACCTGTGCTATCTGCCACTGTATATAATGTGGTGCCATGCAATAAAGCTGTATCCCGTGCATCCCCTGCAGTAAATGCAGGGCAGATGCAGAGCACACCCCCTGAATTTACTGCACAGGTTCTGCACTTCCCATTTGTTAATTGTTGCTGTTGCAAAACACACACACACACATTAAAAACTAGGAATAGAAAGGTTTTTACAGCCACGGTAAAAAATGGCCTTAGCAGGTTGAAAAAACCCGCATAAGGATGTGCTAAGGCCTATTTTTACCATAGCTTGGTAAAAGGACCCCTTAGTAACCAATTAGCATTAGGAGGTATCTAAAAGTATCTGTTTGCCACCTGGATTTGCTACTGTTGAAAGATACTGGACTAGATGGACCATTGCTCTGACCCAGTATGGCTGTTCTTACCAAATTTATTTAAAAACTGCTTTTAAACTCAAAACTATATAAAATATAAACCGTATCAACGGAACATATACAGTGATGTGAAAAAGTATTTACCCCCTTCCTGATTTCCCCTTTTATTGCATATATGTCACACTGAATGGTTTCTGATATTTAAACAAAATGTAACTTATGTAACCAGTTACAATTTGTAGAGTCAAACAAAACACAGTTTCATAGAAAATCCAACTCTAACCACAAACCTTATGATCCTCCCCTCCCCCCCCCCAAAAAAAAAATTAATATCACATTAAAACAAATTGCAGAGATGATAGGTGTGGCCAAATAGTACAAAGGAACTGTTAGCGAGCCCAGTACACTACTACCCAAAAGCCATGAACATCAATCTATGGGCTCAAACTTCTATACCATCAAAATTCAGAGTTTTGTAATGCTGTATTTTGATTACCGCTATGGTTTGCTGCTTGGCTTACCTAAATCTCAGTTTAAAACTTTACAAACTGAGCAAAATTCAATGGCCAGGGTTTTAATTAGTGTTGATAAATATGCACATATTATGCTGGTTTTGAAATCCCTGCATTGGTTACTCATTGAGTATCATATTAAATTCAACGTTCTTCTTTTGGTTTTTAAGATTTTAACTGGTTAGGTATTAAAAATGTTGGCAGCAAAACTGAGTATTTATCAGCCTTTAAGATTTGCACCACAATTTTATTTAGAAGTACCCTCGCATCAAATTGAAAGACTGAATGAGTTTCGAGTAACTATATTTATGTAGCAGGTCCTAATTTGTGGAATAATTTACCATTAAGGCTTAAAAAATTGCAAGGAGTAAAACAGTTTAAGCAGGAGTTGAAGACCTATCTCTTTGTACAAGCACATGGAGTTGAGAATGGTTACTGGCAGAAAAGTTACTATGGTTTTATATATGTAATTTGCATGTTATATATGTGAATTTGTAAACCGTTGAGAACTCTTGGATTGTGCGTGTGGCAAAACAGGGGACTTTCCTGCTTGTGATCTGAACTGCTATTGTTATGACATGTATTTCCCATGTTTGTCCAGCAGGTGGTGTCTGTCCTCTGTTTGTAAAGCTGTTGCAGAAGTGACCGTTTCTTTCCAGTTTAAGCTCTGAGGGAAAGTAACCTATACTGCTATTGGCCAGTGTCACGTTTCCTGGCTGTTCTGAGCTGGGCACTGGTGGCCATCTTGGATTCAGGTTTATTCCAGGGTTTGGCGGCCATCTTGGAGAGGGCTGTTAGGCCAGGGCAGCCATCTTGGAGGTGGCAGCTGCAGGAAAGAAGCCCTTATTTGGTCGCAGGGTGTTCCTGATGGGGGCTGCCATCTTGTTTTCAGCTGTGCCTGGTTGAGCCTGATTCCTTCCTATTTAAGGCTCTGCCCTCAGTCTATCAGTGCTTCGGCTTCTACTCGGTTCGCTGACTAGTAGCATTGCTTTGGATCTACTTCTGACGGATATCTGGTTCTGACCTTTGCCTGTTCCTGGACATGCTTCTGACTGCTGCCTGGTACTGACCACTGCCTGTTCCTGGACCTGCTTTTGACCGCTGTCTGGTACTGACCCGTCTGTTCCTGGACCTTCTAGTGACCGCTGCCTGGTGTTAACCTGTTGCCTAGCCCTGGTTTGCTGTGACCTGCTGCTTGGTCTAACCCTGTGGACTTTGTGCTGGACTTTGTTCTCTCTGTTGCTGGCCACCCAAACTCAGGGGCTCAACTCCTGGGGAACGGCGGGAGGCACAGAGAGGACTCAGGGTTTTGGCCGACAGCCCGGTGAGGGTTTCCTTCATCGTGTTCAAGGGCTCACCTCTCCGTGGAGATACATTACAGCCAGAAACCCCTAAGTGTTAATGTTCTGGACTATGATTGACCCTGAGGTTCAAAATCCAGTAAGAATCTGCTGAAATCTTTAGTCTCAGAGTGGGAGTGTGGAGAGTACAGACCTCTATACTGAGACCCTGCTCAAAACCTGTGAGCAGTTAATTTTCCTGAACTCCTCAGGTACTACTCAGGTAGTAATAAAGTGTTTACATAATTTTACTATTGATCAGTGGCGATCCTAGCCGGCATGACACCCGGGGAGGATCGCCGATGCGCCCCCCCCCCCCCCCCGGTGAAATGACACCCCCCCGGGTGCACGCCGCTGGGGGTAGGGTTGCCGCGGTGCGCGCCTGTCAGCTGAGTTCGCTGACTTCGCTAACTTCGCTGCAGCTCCCTCTGCCCCAGCCGGAACAGGAAGTAACCTATTCCGGGCCAGAGGGAGCTGCAGCTAAGTTAGCGAAGTCAGCGAACTCAGCTGACAGGCGCGCGCCGTGGCACCCCCCCAGCGGCGTGCACCCGGGGTGGACCGCCCCCACCTTGGTACGCCACTGCTATTGATTTCTGTTAAGTTACTTGTTATTGTTGCTGTTTACACCTCTTTTTATTTATTTATTTATTTATTTAGATTTTGCTCACACCATTTCAGTAGTAGCTCAAGGTGAGCTACATTCAGGTACAATGGATATCCCAGGAGGGATCACAATCTAAGTACCTGAGACAATGGAGGGTTAAGTGACTTGCCCAAGATCACAAGGAGCAGACCGGCTACCTCTGGATTGCAAGACCGGTGCTCTAACCACTAAGCCACTCCTCCACTTTGTTCAACGTTTATTTATTTACTATACCATCATTTATTGCATCAGCAAATCAGAACGGTTTACATAAATATATACATTTAAAACACAAAAAATAAAACTAAGAAATCCATTTTTGATAGGAAAGCGCAAAACAAAAACATCCACACTGAAGAAGTAACTAAACAAATATACCATTCATTCTAAAACTAAAAAGTTATAATGCTGCATTAAAGAGATGAACATCCTTTATTATCTATTTGTTTTTATTTCCCCTTATCATGTGATGTTTTTGAATATACTCTGAAAAAAAAATATGTTTTTAAAGCTTTACGAAAGGAAGTATATGATTCTTCCATTCTAATTGCTTTTGGAAGATAGGGTATCTTGATAGTGAGGTTGCAAAAGAGACAGTAGTGGATCAGGTGTCCTTAAATAAAAATCAGACAAAAGATTGCAAATTAATACTGTCAAGTAAAGATGGGAGAGTTAGAATATATTGCACTAAATGAAAAATTAGATATAATAGGAATCACTGACACCTGGTGGAAGGAGGATAACCAGTGGAACACTGTCATAATGGGGTACAAATTATATCCTAGTGATAGGGTGGATCGAATTGGTGGAGGGGTAGCATTGTATGTTAAGAAGAGCCTTGAATCAAATAGATTGAAAATTCTGTAGGAAACAAAACACATCTTGGAATCACTATGGATTGAAATTCCATGTGTAAAGGGGAAAAAGATAGCGATAGGAGTGTACTACCGTCTGCCTGGCCAGGATGAACAGACGGATGTAGAAATGTTAAAGGAAATTAGGGAAGCAAACAAACTGGGCAATATAATATTTTTCTTGGTTTGTGCTCCTCTCGCCCTCTGGTGGCCAGAACCGGTGGCTGCCATAGACTTTCCAGACTCTCTTTTTCGGTCCGGTCCAGATATTTTAGCCAGTGGCGTACCAAGGGGGGGGGGGGGGGGTCGGTGGCGGCGGTCTGCCCCGGGTGCACGCCGCCGGGGGGGGGGGGGGTGCCGCGCGCCTGTCGGCTCTTCGTTTTCATGCTCCCTTTGCCCCGGAACAGGTTACTTCCTGTTCCGGGGCAGAGGGAGCATGAAAACGAAGAGCCGGCAGGCGTGCGGCACTCCACCCCCCCCCCCCAGCGGCGTGCACCCGGAGGGGGGGGGCCTTGCACTGTTCCGGGGGGGGGGGGGGGGGGCGCTGCACCCGGGGGCGGGGCGCATCTGCGATCCGCCCCGGGTGTCAGCCCCCCTAGGAACGCCACTGATTTTAGCCCTCCAGTCTTGCTTGGAAGTTTGGCAGCTAGCCTCACCCTTAGCTGCCTTGGGATTGCTGCAGCTGAGCCTCAGCTGCTGATGGGCTTATTAGCCACCTGGAAACCTTCTGCTTGGCCTTTGCAACGCCAAAGGTCCAGGTTGGTGTTTGTGCACAGTGCACTTCTGCCTTGTCTTGCTTAGCCTTGTGTCTTAGTTAGTGTCCCTAGTCGGTATTCCTTGCCTGCTTGAGTCTCCTGAATCCTGTCTTGAATCCAGTCCTGATTGCTCCTTCCCTGTCTGCTTTTGGCTTCTTTTCCCTTCTGGTTGCCAACCTTGTGTTTGTTTCCTGCCTGCTTGAGACCCTGCACCTTGCACCCTGTTCTAGCCAAGCTTGTTGTTTGTTTCCTGCCTGTTTGAGACCCTATATCCTGTACCCTGTCTAGTCAAGTTTGTCTTGATCCACTCCGTCCTGTAAGTCCTGCCGGCTGCCTGCACCTAGGGGTTCAACCCCTAGGGAACGGCGGTCAAGCGCAGGTGAAGTATTGTCTAGTCACACTAGTTCCTGTATCCTGCTTGAGGATCCTGTATCCTGTCCAGTCCTAGTTGGTGGGTTTTTGCCTGCTGCTGCCGCTCCCCATCAGCAGCCCAAGGCTCACGATTCCAGACTTATCCTTGAGAACCTGACACAATTACCCCGATATTGACTGGGTAAATGTAACATCGGGGCATGCTAGGGAGGTAAAATTCCTTGACGAAATCGAGGACTGCTTCATGGAGCAGCTGGTACAGGAGCCAACGAGAGAAGGAAAAATTCTAGACCTAGTCCTTAGTGGAGCGCATGATCTAGTGCAGGAGGTAATGGTGCTGGGGCCGCTTGATAACAGTGATCATAATATGATCAAATTTGATATTAGCTTTGAAGTACGTATACACAGAAAATCCAATACGTTAGTGTTTAACTTTAAAAAAGGAGACTATGATAAAATGAGAAGAACAGTGAAAAAAAAACTTAGAGGAGCAGATTTGAGGGTCAAAAATTTACATCAGGCGTGGATGCTGTTCAACAGTCCTGGAAGCCCAGGCCAAATATATTCTGCGTATTAAAAAAGAAGGACAGAAGACCAAACGACAGCCGCCATGGTTAAAAAGTGAGGTGAAGGAAGCTATTAGAGCTAAAAGAAAATCCTTCAGAAAATGGAAGAAGGAACTGACTGAAAATAATAAGAAACAGCATAAGGAATGTCAAGTCAAATGCAAAGCACTGATAAGAAAGGGAAAGAGGGACTTTGAGAAAAAGATTGCGTTGGGGGCAAAAACACATAGTAAAATTTTTTTAGGTATATTAAACGTTGGAAGCAGTCAAAAGAATCAGTTGGACTGCTAGATGACTGAGGGGTAAAAGGGGTGATCAGGGAAGACAAAGCCATAGCGGAGAGATTAAATGAATTCTTTGCTTAGGTCTTCACTGAGGAGGATTTGGGAGAGATACCGGTGCCAGAAATGGTATTCAAAGCTGACGAGTCGGAGAAACTGAATGAAATCTCTATAGACCAAGAGGATGTAATGGAGCAATCTGACAAATTGAAGAGTAGCAAATCTCCTGGACCGGATGGTATTCATCCCAGAGTACTGATAGAATTGAAAAATGAACTTGCGTAACTATTGTTAGTAATATGTAATTTATCCTTAAAATCGAGCGTGGTACTGGAAGATTGGAGGGTTGCCAATGTGACGCCGATTTTTTATAAAGGTTCCAGAGGAGATCCAGGAAATTATAAACCGGTGAGTCTTACGTCAGTGCCAGGCAAAATGGTAGAGACTATTATAAAGAACAAAATTACAGAGCATATTCAAAAGCATGGATTAATGAGACAAAGCCAACATGGATTTAGTGAATGGTGAGGCAAGATTTCCTATCTATTATATTTCTTTGAAGGGGTGAACAAACATGTGGCTAAAGGTGAGCCGGTTGATATTGTATCTGGATTTTCAGAAGGCCTTTGACAAAGTACCTCATGAAAGACTCCAGAGGAAACTGGAGAGTCATGGGATAGGAGGTAGTGTCCTATTGTGGATTAAAAGCTGGTTAAAAGATAGAAAACAGAAAGTAGGGTTAAATGGTCAGTATTCTCAATGGAGAAGGGTAGTTAGTGGGGTTCCCCAGGGGTCTGTGCTGTGCTTTTTAACTTATTTATAAATGACCTAGAGGTGGGGGTAACTAGTGAGATAATTAAATTTGCTGACGACACAAAGTTATTCAGAGTAGTTAAATTGCGGGAAGATTGTGAAAAATTACAAGAGGACCTTACGAGGCTGGGAGACTGGGCATCTAAATGGCAGATAACCTTTAATGTAAGTGCAAAGTGATGCATGTGTGAAAGAGGAACCCGAATTATAGCTATGTCATGCAAAGTTCCACATTAAGAGTCACCGACCAAGAAAGGGATCTAGGTGTCGTCGTTGATGACATAGGAGCCAACTTTTCAAAATGATTGGGGGTGCTGAAAACCTTTTTTTTTATAGGTGGTGCATTCCCCCTCCCCTCCCCCTCCTCTCCATTCATATCCAACAATTCTCCTTTCTCCCCTGCCCTCTCCTCCATTCATATCCAGCAATTCTCCTCTCTCCCCTACCCTCTCATCCATGTTCAGCAAATACTCCTCTCCCCTGCTCTCCCCTCCCTCCATCCATGTCCAACAAGTCTCATCTCTCCCCTGCCCGCTCTTCCATGTCCAGTGATTTCTCCTCCCTTCCCTCCATGTCCAGTAACTCACCCCCAAACACCACCTGCCCCTTTCAGCCCCCTCTCTCCTCCGAGTTCCAGGGCCCCCCTCTCCTCCGAGTTCCAGTCCCAACCCCAGCCTGACCTCTTCTCCCACAACAGTCCTCTGTCCTCGCCTTCCTGCCACCCAGAATTTAAAACTCATCTTACCTTGGGGTGCCAGCAGCAGTGAAAGGCGAGCAGGCTTGGCGCTTCAGCCTTCCCTTCTCTCTCAGCTCTGGTCCTGCCCTTGCGGAAACAGGAAATGAGGGCAGAACCAGAGCTGAGCGAGATGGGAAGGCTGAAGCACCGAGCCTGCTCGCCTTTCACTGCTGCTGGCACCCCGAGAAAAGATTTGAGTTTTAAATTCTGGGCGGCAGGAAGGCGAGGACGGAGGACTGTTGTGGGTGAAGAGGGAGGGCAGGTCGGGCTGGCTGGGAACTTCTGGCGGATTAAAATATTGGGGGTGCTCGAGCACCCACAGCACCCACGGAGTCGGCGCCTATGGTTGATGATACATTGAAACCTTCTGCTCAGTGTGCTGTGGCAGCTAAGAAAGCAAATAGAATGTTAGATATTATTAGGAAAGGAATGGAAAAGAAAAATTAAGACGTTATAATGCCTTTGTATCGCTCCATGGTGCGACTGCACCTTGAATATTGTGTACAATTCTGGTCGCCGCATCTCAAAACAGATATAGTGGAATAAGAAAAGGTACAGAGAAGGGTGACGAAAATGATAAAGGGGATGGGACGACTTCCCTATGAGGAAAGGCTAAAGCAGCTGGGGCTAATCAGCTTGGAGAAAAGACGGCTGAGGGGAGATATGATAGAGGTCTATAAAATAACTAGTGGAGTGGAACGGGTAGATGGAAGCGTCTGTTTACGCTTTCCAAAAATACTAGGACTAGGGGGCATGCAATGAAGCTACAAAGTAGTACATTTAAAACGAATTGGAGAAAATTTTTCTTCACTCCACATGTAATTCAACTCTGGAACTCGTTGCCAGAAAATGTGGTAAAGGCGGTTAGCTTAGCAGAGTTTAAAAAAGGTTTGGACAGCTTCCTAAAGGAAAAGTCCACAGACCATTATTAAATTGGATTTGGGGAAAATATTTCTGGGATAAGCAGCATAAAATGTTTTGTACTTTTTGGGGGATCTTGCCAGGTATTTGTGACCTGGATTGGCCACTGTTGGAAACAGGATGCTGGGCTTGATGGACCTTTGGTCTGTCCCAGTAGGGCAATATTTATGTACTTATATAAGAATTAGAAAATATGTTTGCTTTGTCTTACCTGTAAATAGTTGTCCCTGTTACTTAAAACTCCAAGTTTTAGTAAACCCTTTAGGGTTCCAAACAAAACATTCTCGCCTGGATTGAGTTATTGTATGCCAGAAAATTGCAACGTGAACACAATTAATGTGCCAATGCCCTCTCAGGAATTGGTGGGTCCCAATCCTGACATCCTTATAAAACCTTCATATTTTACTAAAAGTAACCCACTTTATCTATCCAGATGAAAACAGTGTTACACAAATAAAGTGATAAATAAATGGTCTCTTTAACAGATACTAGACCAGAAACTCGGGCAGCATCTTCAACTTGAAAGCTAATTCTGTTCAACTCTATTTCTAGTCTTTAGAGCCCCTCTGTTTTAGATGCTTTAACCCTTTAGTGTCCAATGTTCCCATCAATCTGCTCCCATATGGCTTATTACGGGAACACTGGACACTAATTAACATGAAAACTGACGTAATTATATGTGCTACACAACAATTTATCTGGATGTTTTTAAATTATCTTTTTTGTTTAATTAGGATTAATAAAGAACCAAACTTACCGTTCTCTTTGATCTTCGAACTTTGAGGAAATAAATGTGAAATACATTTTTCATCAGATGCAGAATCACCGCAGTTTGTCTTTTCTTCCCTATGACAGGAGAGAATCCAGGATTGATATTCTTTTCATTTCTTGAAACAAGTCAAATATTGAATTTGGCAGAACTGCCCAAGTTATGCTGCATATGATCAAATAACAATCAACACAGTGACAAATAAAAACAATCATATGCATATTTTGTTACGCTACAATTCAAAGGCCAGAAACAGCTTATACAATATATAAAGATGATCCAGGTATAAAAAAAGAACTTGACTGAATTTTCTTGCTAATCTTTGCTGTTGTGTTTAAAGAGCAAGCACTCATCAAATGCAGTATCAGAAAAAACCCAAATACAAAACACAAACCTAAAAGGGAATCAAACATATAAATTGCGAGTGACCGTACTCACTCGCAAATGCGCATCAATATGTGATGACAGGGGCGGGACAGAGAGGGAAACTGCGTGAAGGGGAGGGAGGGAACCGCCGAGGTCGCCACCGCTCCCCCCCCCCCCCGAGGTTGCCGCCACCGCTCCTCCCACCTGAAGTCGCCGCCGCCCCCCCCCCTTCACCCGGCCCGGGCCCTCTCTTCGCAATTGAACTTATAGCGCTGAAAACGCAGCAGGCACATCAGCTGAGCTCCTGTCGGCCTTCCTTCCCTGCCTATGTCCCGCCCTCGCCGACGTTACGTCACACGAGGGCGGGAAACAGGCAGAGAAGGAAAGCCGACGGGAGCTCAGCTGATCTGCCTGCTGCGGTTTCGGCGCTCTAAGTTCAGTGGCGAACAGAGTGCCCGGCCCGGGTGGAGGGAGGGTGTAAATGCCTGTGCCTAAATTTACCTGAGAAACCCTGTTATTTTATAATTGCACGCATGCATGCATGGCTCCTAACCACTACTCAATTCCCCTATCCTCGTTCCTTCTCACCCAGTACTTTCCTCGCCCTTAATTGTCTTGTCTGTCTGTCTGTATTTTTAGATTGTAAGCTCTATCGAGCAGGGACTGTCTCTCTGTGTCAGGTGTTCAGCACTGTGTGCGTCTGGTAGCGCTATACAAATGTTAACAATAATAATAACTGGAATGCACGCCCAAGCTCCACCCTGAAATGCCCATGACCCTCCCATTTCTGCACCTCCTTTTCTGGGACGCATGTAAAATTTAGCCGTGAATCACATGCCTACATGTTAAATGATTTCAATTAATGCCAATAATTGCTTGTTAAAAAAAACAATTATTGGCTCCAATTGGTTCTTTATTTAATTAAATTGCACAGGCAAATTATGCATGTGCCCAAATTTGCCCACACAACTTTTGGTGACTTATCGAATCAGGGGTTGGCGCATAACAGCAAATGGGCTATACCAGAGGGCAGAGGATGTGTGTGTCATGGGCGTTCTGCGTAGCAATGCACGCACCTTATAGAATAGTATCAGATGTGCGCACTGCAAGACGTACTTATTATTTCAAAATATTTTTATTAAAAAAATGGTAACAATACACAGTTCAGAAATACAAGAAGAACATATGTGTTGGATGACCCCTTTGTCACGACCCTAGGTATTTAATTTGGAATTTATTGGGGAAAAAAGTCAGAAACTTAAAAATCATGGTGAGATCCAACAAACTCCCCATCCAACCACTCTCCTTCCCCCACCCTAAAAACAACTAGGCACATTTAGCAACAGCTCAAGGTGCAAGACGTACTTAGACGCACCAGCTGGCATAAGCTGTCGTAGCTAATTTTCGGCATTCCAAAACAGTTTTGCGCCACTATTCTATAACAGGTTAGGTGCACCTTAATGCCATTATAGAATTAGCGCCAAGTGCACTTCTTTGTCACAACTACATTTAGGCGCCACTTCATAGAAGTGCCTCCATAGATTATAAGCAGGACCTTCTATCCTCAGGTGTTTGTTAATTGTAAATTTAGATGTTTATCTAGCAAATTTACCCCTGTTTACTAAGCCACGAGGCAATGCCAACACAGCGCACAGCAGCCACTTGTGCGGCTTAGTAAACAGAGTGGTAAGTGTTTTATGAGGGTATAAAAACATCTGTGTTTATCAATGTTTTCATGGCACGAGTATCACTGCTGGGTACATTTTTGGTGGAATCAAATATGTACTTTTGCATCACTTAGGCATCAGTGCAGAAAAAGCAGGGGAGGATGGACAGAGTACTTAACATCTACTTTATTTATTTATTAGTGTTTATCAGTTAAACCTAAAATCAGAAGCTCTAATTATTCGTTCAACTGCACAAGATGTGAAGCAGTTCACTCACACTCGTATATATGCAACTTATTTCTTACAAACTTATATTGCCAGTGACTATGGTGCTCATTTTCAAAGAACACAGACTTACAAAGTTTTGTGGAGGCGTGTTTTCAAAGCGCGTGCATAGTAACCTATGTAACTTTGTAAGTCTATGTGCTTTGAAAATGAGTCTCCGTACATATCATTTGAAACTTCTACGTTAGATGTTTCAAATTTATACTCCCTGTTCCACTGAATATGGGCCTCTAAATATTTTATAGTGAAAACAAACTTACCTTTTCATTTCAAGAGCTTCCATGTAATTTTCCTGCCAAAAATCAATTGAACAATTAACTTCTTTTACATTATATTCTTTAAAGGCAGAACAAAGCTGAAGTCAGGACTTTTATTTAGATTAAGCATAGGTTCTGTTTTCCCTTCACAAATGTAACATGCATCAAAGGCAGCCTGTTAGCTAGGTGGAATTAAGCAAGCTTCTAGAGAGTAACACACATAATCAACTGGGGCTAACCCTCTGTCATGCCTATAGCAGTAGTTTTCAACCCAGTCCTCAGGGGCCATCCACCCAATCAGGTTTTTAGGCTATCCATATTGAATATGTATGGGAGAGTGTTGCTTGTACTGCCTCCATTCTGTGCAAACCTCTCATATCCTGAACAAACAGACCTGCCAGTCTGTCGCTGAGGACGAGGTTGAGAACCACCTTTTTCTGGGACAGAAGATGAACTTGAGTCTCCTTTCGACAGGCACACTATGAAGAGGAAAAGAAGGTGACTGCTACTACAGGAGCAACCCCAGCTGTCAGAAAAGAGGGTGAAGCAGTGGCGTAGACAGAAATGTTTAGGGTGGCACCAGGGGGGCAAGCTAGGTATGGGAGGGGGCAAGTCACAATGGTATTTTTGAACATCATACTCCTCTTCACCCCACATACACTTTTAAATTGAGCGAGGTATAAATGCTACAAAAAATAAATAAATAAATTAGCATTATAATTGATAGCATCTTTCAAGAAATTCATCTGCTAACCCCCCCTTACCTTTCACCCACTCTCTAGTCCACCATGTCCATCCTTAGTACTCACCCTCTCAGACCTCATCTACCCTCCACTGCTTCTCATCCACTCATCAACCCCAGCTCCATCCCTGCCTCTTCCTTCCCTTGTTTCCAGGCCGTTCTGTCTTTGTCCTTCTACCTCATGTCCTATTGCCTCTGATAATATTAATTCCATGTCCATCCTCACTCATGTCATCCTCCCTTGGGACCCATCTCCTTCCTCTCTCATATTCTTCCATATCACCCCATCCTGGCCTCGGGGTCACACATGCAGAACATAGAAAGCCCCTGTTCAAATACAAGATAAACCAACCACAAACTACAAGTACTAATGTAGATAAACATTAAACTGAAACCCCAGATGCCAGACTCAAAAGTAAGTGGGGAAGTAGTTGGGTGCTTGCGAAGCAATTTAACTATTGGGAGCTTGCTCCTGAAGAAGCTTGACAAAGAGAAATGGGCGGCTCCGTGGAGCCTGCAGCAACATAAGTTCCCTGCTCTAGTTCATAAATAAATTTTGAGTATGAATATGACAATGCAAATGAATATGTGGGAATATGTAATTCAATTATTTTTTTGTACAGCGGTAAGGAGGTTTTTTGACCGATGATTGATTCTCGTAATGTAGATTCTATCTCCACATTAATGAACTACCTTCCTTGTTTTAAAAAGTCTGTAGACTATTATCCAACATAAATCTACATATGCTATAGACCTGGATCAGACTTCCTGAGTTGGTGTGTCATGTCTCTCATTGCCATATTCAAATCCAGTCTGAACCTTTTTGAGGCTGCTTTCAAATCTTAATTGTCTACAGTAAATACATTCTCATAGAATCTTGTTTATCTTGTATTGCAGGGAGAAAGAGAGATTCCCAAAAAATGATTCAGTAAATCTTTTCATTACCCCCATAATTTTGTGTATTTTCTTTCTTTCCAGAGTGGCTAACTGGGAAGTTAATCAGTATAACTGTGCTACTGTTGGAGTGACTCCTTTGTTCCTTTTTGTTTTTCTTGCTTACGTGAATACTTGACTTTAGGCTCCATACAGGAGGGGTTCTCTCTTGTGTGTATCTGTATAGTGCTGCATATGTTAAATAGTACCTGCTGAAGTGATAAGTAATAGGAGTATATACAATATATACATAAACTACATAGAAAACAAAAAATTCACCAAATTACAGTAAAGCAAAGATATTTACCTGTAGCATATGTTCTCCAAGGACAGCAGGTCGATTATTCTCACATATGGGTGACGTCAATTGATGGAGCCTGGTGCAGATGCTGACTAGCAAGTAGCTTAGAAGCTTCTAGCAGTGACCCAATAACGCATGAGCTGGTGCTTCATGCCCAACACATGAGCACAGATCCTCCAGTCAGGTGAAAAAGCAAAAAGGAGATAACATACAACTAAATTCAACTCCTAGGGGAGATGGGAGGGTATGTGAGAATAATCGGTTTGCTGTCCTCTGAGATTATTATTATTATTGCATTTGTACCCCACATTATCCCACTTTTTTGCAGGCTCAATGTGGCTTACAGAGTGTTGTTATGATGCAGTCATTACATTATCTTAAATACATTCAATAATCGGTTAAAGGGGTATGGTTTAGGTGTAAGGAGCTAGGTAAGGTATTGTGAAAGGTGTTTTGATGCACCTGAGTAATTTGAGAATGGTTTATTAGGATGTGTTTAGTAGGCTTTGTTGTAGAGATGTGTTTTCAAAGCTTTGCAAAAGCTGGTTAGATTGTCCATCGTTTTCAGGGCCATGGGTAGTGCGTTCCAAGTCTGTGTGCTTTTAAACGCAAAAGTAGTAGCTATAGATAAGTATCTTTGCTTTCTACAAGGACACATATGGGAATCCGTAACTACCAGGCTCACCAAAAGCTAGGATAATTGGGTCTCAAAACGTCAAGACTAAACTTCAATCAACCTGAAGCCATATACAGTGGTGGAAATAAGTATTTGATCCCTTGCTGATTTTGTAAGTGTGCCCACTGACAAAGACATGAGCAGCCCATAATTGAAGGGTAGGTTATTGGTAACAGTGAGAGATAGCACATCACAAATTAAATCCGGAAAATCACATTGTGGAAAGTATATGAATTTATTTGCATTCTGCAGAGGGAAATAAGTATTTGATCCCCCACCAACCAGTAAGAGATCTGGCCCCTACAGACCAGGTAGATGCTCCAAATCAACTCGTTACCTGCATGACAGACAGCTGTCGGCAATGGTCACCTGTATGAAAGACACCTGTCCACAGACTCAGTGAATCAGTCAGACTCTAACCTCTACAAAATGGCCAAGAGCAAGGAGCTGTCTAAGGATGTCAGGGACAAGATCATACACCTGCACAAGGCTGGAATGGGCTACAAAACCATCAGTAAGACGCTGGGCGAGAAGGAGACAACTGTTGGTGCCATAGTAAGAAAATGGAAGAAGTACAAAATGACTGTCAATCGACAAAGATCTGGGGCTCCACGCAAAATCTCACCTCGTGGGGTATCCTTGATCATGAGGAAGGTTAGAAATCAGCCTACAACTACAAGGGGGGAACTTGTCAATGATCTCAAGGCAGCTGGGACCACTGTCACCACGAAAACCATTGGTAACACATTACGACATAACGGATTGCAATCCTGCAGTGCCCGCAAGGTCCCCCTGCTCCGGAAGGCACATGTGACGGCCCGTCTGAAGTTTGCCAGTGAACACCTGGATGATGCCGAGAGTGATTGGGAGAAGGTGCTGTGGTCAGATGAGACAAAAATTGAGCTCTTTGGCATGAACTCAACTCGCCGTGTTTGGAGGAAGAGAAATGCTGCCTATGACCCAAAGAACACCGTCCCCACTGTCAAGCATGGAGGTGGAAATGTTATGTTTTGGGGGTGTTTCTCTGCTAAGGGCACAGGACTACTTCACCGCATCAATGGGAGAATGGATGGGGCCATGTACCGTACAATTCTGAGTGACAACCTCCTTCCCTCCGCCAGGGCCTTAAAAATGGGTCGTGGCTGGGTCTTCCAGCACGACAATGACCCAAAACATACAGCCAAGGCAACAAAGGAGTGGCTCAGGAAGAAGCACATTAGGGTCATGGAGTGGCCTAGCCAGTCACCAGACCTTAATCCCATTGAAAACTTATGGAGGGAGCTGAAGCTGCGAGTTGCCAAGCGACAGCCCAGAACTCTTAATGATTTAGAGATGATCTGCAAAGAGGAGTGGACCAAAATTCCTCCTGACATGTGTGCAAACCTCATCATCAACTACAGAAGACGTCTGACCGCTGTGCTTGCCAACAAGGGTTTTGCCACCAAGTATTAGGTCTTGTTTGCCAGAGGGATTAAATACTTATTTCCCTCTGCAGAATACAAATAAATTCATATACTTTCCACAATGTGATTTTCCGGATTTAATTTGTGATGTGCTATCTCTCACTGTTACCAATAACCTACCCTTCAATTATGGGCTGCTCATGTCTTTGTCAGTGGGCACACTTACAAAATCAGCAAGGGATCAAATACTTATTTCCACCACTGTACATACTAGCAGTGTAGGTGCAGCCTGGAACAGAATAAAACAGGGCCTAGGAGGGTGCAGTTGGATTCTAGACACCGAATAAATTCTGCAGACCTGCCTGTCCAAATCGGCTGTTGCATTGGTTATCTTGATCAAGATAGTAGTGGGGTGTGAATGTGTGACTTGATAAAAAAAAGTGGACATGACTGCTCTCCAATAACTCATACTTAATCCAGGGTAGAAACAGGGCAGGTCGCTCATCCATGGAACCTGCTGAGAACCAAAGCAACAGGATTTATATTCAGATTACCTGTGGGATCACGGCGTAAGTGTCTGCATCGGAAGTCTCCCCTGAATCTTCTCCATGAGCTGCGTCTGATACTTCTGAAGCATAAGCAAGAGCCAATTACAATATTATTCTTTCATAAGTACTTTGATATCCACTAGCACTCATATCATGGTTGGAACAGGGAAGCTTCTCCTTATATCAAAGGATGCCCCCAGCAGTGGTACTGTGAGACTACCACTAGGGTTCACAGTGACCATTTTGAGTCACAGAGCCGGACGGGGTAGAAGCGGAAGGGGACCGCTCGTTCCAGAACATTATATCACCAACATTTCAGGACAGTGCTAGAAAGGTTGGGATTTTCATGTTTGGGCAGGGCTTGATTTGGGGGAGGAGCACGTTGGGGGTTTAGGATTGGAGGGATTGTGGATCGGAGGTAGATAATGAGATCGGATTAGGTGGTGGTGGGGTTTAGAGAGTAAGATCAGGGGGACAGAAAATCAGATCGAGAGTTGTTTGGGGATTAACAGAATGTTCAGGGGGATTGCATTTTCAGGAGGGGAGGAGGAAGGAAGTTCAGATATGGGTGGGGGGAATGTTGGGAGAAATGCCACAATGGCAGATATATTTATTTATGGTTGGGCTGCATTGTATTACCTGCAGTGGCAGATAGCACATACACCTACACCTATCTGGTACCGCATATAATGGGGTGCCATGCAGTAAGGCTGTATCCTGTGCAGTTAATGGCCCATGTGCACCTAGGAGAGCTGGCATCGGCCGGCATCACAGGCCCTAATCAAGGAGCAGCCCGCATGTCTGGAAGGGTACCTAGGAGCACTGGAGGCGTTGGCAGCCTGCTATGCCAGAAAACCAGCCCGGAGTCCCGGGGAAAGCATCAGGGCCTGACCCTGCTGCCCACTAGTGGCGGAAGGTGGGCTGGGGCACGGTCGCAGCCATGACACATATTCATTGTAGGTATCCTGAAAACCTGATGGCTGGGTTGAGAACCCTGGTCTAATACTACATTTTGGTTTTAAGATCAGAAATCATTCAGTGTGACATTTATGCAATAATAGGGAAATCATGGGGAGTTAATATGTTTTCACATCACTGGGTTTTTCTGGTAGGCGATGATTGTATAAAAGAGTTGCTTGTGTTTGCCTGGGACTGCCTCATGGTGCTATATAGTAACTAAGTTTTGAGCAAACCATTTTACTACTACTACTACTTATCATTTCTATAGCGCTACTAGATGTACGCAGCCCTGTACACTTGAACACGAAGAGACAGTCCCTGCTCGACAGAGCTTACAATGTAATTTACTCACTTTTTTGATTTTTCAAGGTACAAGCACTATTTGGTAATTGTTGTTGTGGATAAATAAGTACATAAGTAATGCCACACTGGGAAAACACCAAGGGTCCATCAAGCCCAGCATCCTGTCCATGACAGCAGCCAATCCAGGCCAAGGGCGTTTTATGTGCGTTAAAAGTATATACGATCAGGAGGGTTTTGTAGGCTGTTTTGAGTTTTTCCCTGAATATTTTCCCCTTCTCCCTTCCTTTGTCAGTGCTATTGCATTCAGGGTACATCAGTCTAGTTCTGGATAGATCCATAGTGAAGAAAAGCATGAACTATCACATCTAGGTACAGAGGGGAGAGCATGAAAGACATGTGGGAGAAAGAAAGAAAGAATGCCATGAGGTTGGGAGGTACGGAGCAAGAGTGGAGTCTGGTCTTGTGGAGGGGGAAAGATGGGACAATTACATCAGAGTCATGATTCTGGCCATTATCTAGAACCTTTGGCTTTGGCCTCACTCCCTCCACTTGTCAGTCTCTGAAATCACAATTCATTGAACTATGTTCTTGCACAACTTCTCACAATGTAAAGAGAGTGGGAAGTGGACCAATGACTCCAGGGAAACGGGATATAGGATTTCAGAGTACCACTTTATTAAATGACTCCGAGTCATTTAATAAAGTGGTACTCTGAAATCCTATATCCCATTTCCCTGGAGTCATTGGTCCACTTCCCACTCTCTTTACATTGCTACATTTACATGGGAGTGAGTGTTCATCCACTTAGGTGGATCACCTTCTCCTTGACAACTTCTCACAATCCATATTAATGTCTATAAAGAAGCATTATGTTGTGTAAGACAGCACCATTTAACAGCCATGTGAGTGTTTTAAGTAGTAAGGGGTGCAAAGTTTGGAGTAAAATATATCTTACCGATTTTAATTAGTTTAACTGTGCTTCTACAAAACAAAGCAAGAAATGTATAAATACACAGATGTTAGACATTGCAAGCATTCCTTATGTTGTACATAAGGGGTGTGTACAACAAAATCATACAATTACATATCAAAAATAGGAGAGGAGCTAATCACCGTACATCAATTACAAGAAAGCAAAAAAGACAAAACTAAACAAAGTAATTCAGGGACCCTTTTGCTAAGCAGTGTTAAAAGCAGCTTATACAAGATTTACTAAGGGACCTGCACCCTGTTTCCTGCACTAAAAAGGCAGCCACTGTGGTAAAAATTCCGCATTAGCTGCCTAATATGGGAATGGGCCAGATCTGGGTGTGACATGGGTGGGTGGAGATGTGGCCAGCTGTGACTAAGGCCCAGATGATCAAAAGCAAATGCCGGCGCTAGTGGCTGTTAGCGCCGGCGTTTGCTACCGCCCTATGATTAGAGCCCTTGAGCGCATGAAACAACATGCTCGAGGGCTCTTTGCGCAAGTAGCATGCAAATGCATGCTAAACAGGGCATTAGGTATTCCTCCCCAATGAACAGCGGCCAGCGCACCAAAATTTGGGTCGCTAGCTGCGGCAAACCCTACGCCAGCTCCGAGCTGGTGTTAGGGTTTGCCAATCATTGCATGCTGGCAGGCCCCCGTTCCCCCCCAAATCAAACCTGCCACCTGCCAACAGGGGGCTTGGAGGTCCGGTGGACCTCCGGCCCACCCCCGATGATCCCACCCCCCCAGGTTCAGGGAGGCCTGGAGATCCAGTGGGTCTCCAGTCCCCCCAAACCCCCAGAAAATGTCAAGTGGCCGCCGGCCAAACCTTCTCCCACCCTCCCACCCAGCGAGCGACCGGGGGGGGGGGGGGGGCTGGAGGTCTGGTGGACCTCCAGCCCACCCCAACTCCCCCCCCCCCCAGCGTTGTCCGACCGATCCCTGGTGGTCTAGCGTGAGGATAAGTAGTAGTAGTAGTGACAACCCCCCTCCCAGCCCCCCTTCCTTTAGTTGGAGGAGGGACGCAGCCTGCCTTCCTCCTCTTCCTTCTGTTGACGCCGCCGCAAAATGGCAGCGCCCAGCCCTGCCCATTGCATGCTAATTGGCGCTTAACGCATTCATCCCCAATGATCAACGACCAGCGCGCCAAAGAATGGGTCGCTGGCCGCAGCAAAATCAACGCCAGCTCCGAGCTGGTGTTAGATTTTGCGGATCATTGGGGAGGAATGGTGAGCCCTGTCCAGCATGCAGTTGCATGCTGGCAGGCCCCCCTTCCCCCCCCCCAAGGCAAACGCGAACGGGGGCTGGAGGTCCGGTGGGTCTCCAGCCCCTGAAACCCCCAGAAATCATCGATCCATCAACGGGGGGGGGGGGGGGGGGGGGGGGGGGGCTGGAGGTCCGGTGGGTCTCCAGCCCCCGAAACCCCCAGAAATCGTTGCTCCATCGACAGGGGGGGGGGGCTAGAGGTCCGGTGGACAGGGGGGGGGGTGGGTGCTGGAGGTCCGGTGGAACTCCAGCCCACCCCAAATCCTCCCCCCAGCGTTTTCCTTAAATTCCCTGGTGGTCCGTGGTGTGGTGACACCCCCCTGGCCCCGTCCCGGCCCCCCTACCTTGTGTTGGAGGAGGGACGCAGCCTGCCTGCCTCCCTCCTCTTCCTGTCAGTCGAAGCCCAAAATGGCGGCGCCCAGCTCCGCCCACTGCATCCTGGGATGCACTGGGCGGGGCTACAGACCATGTAAGGGAATCGCTCCCTTACATGGTATGTAGCCCCGCCCAGTGCATCCCAGGATGCAGTGGGCGGTGCTGGGCGCCGCCATTTTGGGCTTCGACTGACAGGAAGAGGAGGGAGGTAGGCAGGCTGCGTCCCTCCTCCAACAGAAAGGTAGGGGGGCCGGGAGGGGGCCGGGACGGGGCCAGGGGGGTGTCACCACACCACCAGGGAATTTAAAGACAATGCTGGGGGGGAGGATTTGGGGTGGGCTGGAGGTCCACCGGACCTCCAGCTCCCCCCCCCCGTCGATGGACCAGCGATTACTGGGGGGTTTCGGGGGCTGGAGACCCACCGATCCTCCAGCCCCCCCCCCCCCATCGCTGGGTGGGAGGGTGGGAGAGGGTTTGGCCGGCGGTGGCAGCCACGACGTTTTCTGGGGGTTTGGGGGGGGCCTCGTTGTTCGGGCCTCGGGCCAGGCTGTTTGACAGGTTTGGGCTTTTGACAGCCCAGACCTGTCAAACAAGTGCGGGAGGATTATGCTGAGCGCATGCTCGGGCGCACTTCTCCCGTACTTCAACATGATAATCAAAGATAATAGAGCTGCTTAGATTAGCATGCATTATCTTTGATCATCGATGCAGAAAAGCCCTGTGCTGTCCAGGCGCTATTTTTAGGGCGCTGTTTGGAACAGCGCGGGGCTTTTGATCATGAGGTCCTCAGTATTTAACACTTAGTTGAGGTCATAAGACTTATACAATCAAAACTTTTTGGTTTCTTATTCTTAATTACTTTCTGAGTCCTTCTATAATTGTTCTTTCACAGTGAAACAAACTCCTACTTTAATGCATTTTCAACTGCACTTTTTTTTAGAGAGCAGAAAGTGAAAAATTTATAATAGGGTGAACAATTTTACTAGTAAGATATATGTGGGGAAGAGCAAATGCAGAAGGCCACCTCAAACATATTTTTACTGGTGACAAACAGTCATTCTTTGGGGTGGAGTTTGGTCTTGCCTGCATACTTTTGGATTTTCAAAGCATGCACATAAATTGTCTCAAAACGTTTTGTGCATACTAAACTTTGGGTGTAAATGTACAAGTGTAGTTTTGGTGGGGTAGTTTCAAGGGACAAGTATGCACATGCTTTCCTTTGGAAAACTGGTGCACAGAGATTGCAAAGGTGGAGCATCCCAAAGAGTGAGATTTGTCACCTCAAAGAATGAGACTGAACGCCAAAGAGTGTACAGAGGGTATAAATCTAGAATGATTAAAGTGTGGTATGGCTTTGCAAATGAAGAAAACAGCATAAAGTATTTTTTTTCAAGCATCTGAAAAGATACCAACAGAGCGGAGGCAATAGGGGTAAATTCTGAGCTGAAAATACTCAATGGCCAGAAGTACGTGCATAAATTTCAAAGCAAGGGGAAGGGGTGGAGAGGGGACACAGAACATAGGAGGGTGTGCTCAGATTTCCTCTTACTGGTTGGACCACCTGGTTTTCATCTTTTAGACTTGTCTCTCATGAAAGTAGGAATCAGGATTAGTGCACTGGCACTGAGACTCTAATGAGTGAGAGAAGGGGCTCAAAGACAGAGTGAGAGAGCCTTCAAAATTAGTGTGACACACTCCTAATGAGTGAGAATTGACATCTCTGGGTGCAACTTGCACGTACCTTTTGCAAAGTTAGGCAGCCTGATACAAAATTACCCTCAGTCTGTCCTAATTACAGCTAATATATGGTCCTTGGACACAGTTCAGTGACTGCCACAACAAACCACATTTTTCTTACATCTTTCACCCCCTCCCCTTGACTACCTAAGAATTCTCATCTTACTGCAAGGTAGGGTGATACCTTCAGCACCAGGAGCAATGTCCATTGGGTCCTACCTCTTGGTGCTAACATGTACATTGGTGCCACATGATACCAGACAGTACCAGTATAAATTGCTGGTACCAACTATGATGAGCAATTCACTATAGCTCTTGCCCCTGATGTCACCTTCTCCTGCAGTAAGGTGAGACTTCTAGGGAGTGGGGTGGATAAGAGGGGGCTAAGGGAATGGAATGTTTTCCCATCATTTGATGATGGGTTTTTCCTTTTGTTTCATTACAACTTAGAGGGGAGGTAAGTGGAAAAGGAAGCAGTACAATAACAATGAACACCATGAAAGCCCATCTTCACGAAAACTCAAACGACTCTGCTACCTATCCATCAACACCAAGGAAAAATACCAGAGCAAGACAAGAGGTTCATAACCTCGCATTTTCAACTAAAGCTGGAACATGACAAAATCTCAGAACAGCTGTTTCCAGATCTGATCCAACAAAAGTGTTCTTGCTTTTACAATGGAAGAAAAAAAAAACCCATGAAAAGTTCTTACCTTGTTATTTTAATCCCATGCACATTTTGTTGTATCTGGCAAATGCATAAAGAGATAACAATACATATAATATCTGATGAGAAAACAAAAATTGTTATGACATCTACACAGCATTGCGCTGAAAAGAAGATTAAAGGTGGAATACAATGACAGAATTGAATCAACAATAAAGAACTAAGTTCAGCAGCTGGAAATGTGAAGTAACTATCAAACTGGCCATTTCAAACTGTCTTTAAATGAAGTTTATAAATGGGATATATGCATATATCAGGCTCCGTGAATAAGTTATTTTTGAGATTGTCATTTTGTCTATGAGTTAGCAAATAAATTTTCAAAAAGGTCTCTGAAAAACAAAGAACATGCATACCTTTCAGCTGATCTTTAAACACCAACTACTTACATAATCTGCATTTGAAAATTAAGTGGTTATATGGAGAAAAAAATCTGAGTCGTTTCCTCCTTTCTTCTGAAATCTTGAATTTTCCTTCTGCGAGTTCTGAAAATGGTGATATTGGTGTGGGAGGAGAACTGGTTATGACATTCTCATAACGAAAGGAGTCAGGTCAATTTGCCTTTATATAGAAGGTTGACCCCCTAGCAGTAGTAGAATGAAACTACCACTAGGGGTTAGCATTGCCATTTTGACACCTGAAGCAGAAGCAGAAGGGAATTGCTCCTTCCTATTCCACTATTACCCCAGGGATGGACCCCAAGTGAGACCAGCGTGAATAAACATGTGGATAAAGGTGAGCCGGTTGATGTAGTGTAAATAGATTTTCAGAAAGCTTTTGATAAAATTCCTCATGAGAGACTCCTGAGAAAATTAGAGTCATGGGATAGGAAGCAAGGTTCTGGTGTGGATTAGGAATTGGTTACTGGACAGAAAACAGAGGGTAGGGTTAAATGGTCATTTCTCTCAATGGAGGAGGGTGAACAGTGGAGTGCCGCAGGGATCTGTACTGGGACTGGTGCTATTTAACATTTTTATAAATGATATGAAAACTGGAACAGCGACAAAGATGATCAAATTTGCAGATGATACAAAACTATTCAAGGTTGTTAAAACACGTGCGGACTGTGAAATATTGAAGGAAGACCTTAGGAAATTGGAGGACTGGACATCCAAATGTCAGATGAAATTTAATATGGACAAATGCAAGGTGATGCACATTGGAAAGAATAATCCAAATCATAGTTACCTGATGCTATGGTCCACTCAGGGGTCAGCACTCAAGAAAAAGATCTGGGTGTCGTTGTAGATAATACGCTGAAATCTTCTCAGGGTGTGGCAGCGGCCAAAAAAGCAAACAGGATGCTAGGAATTATTAGGAAAGGGATAGTGAATAAGACCGAAAATGCTTTAATGCCTTTATATCATTCCATGGTGCGTCTGCACCATGAGTATTGCGTTCAGTTCTGGTCACCATATCTCAAAAAAGATACAGCAGAATTAGGAAAGGTTCAAAGAAGAGCTACCAAAATAATAAAGAGGATGGAACGCCTCTTGTATGAGGAAAGGCTAAAGAGCTTAGGGCTCTTCAGCTTGGAAAAGAGACGGATGAGGGGAGATATAATTGAGGACTGCAAAATCCTGAGTGGTGTAGAATGAGTAGAAGTAAATCGATTTTTTTACTCGTTCCAAAAGTACAAAGGCTAGGGGACACACGAGGAAGTTACATGGAAATACTTTTAAAACAAATAGGAGGAAATATTTTTTCTCTCAACAAATAGTTACGCTCTAGAACTCTTTGTCGGAGGATATGGTAACAGCGGTTAGAATATCTGGGTTTAAAAAAGTTTTGGACAAATTTCTGGAGGAAAAGTCCATAGTCTGCTACTGAGACAGACAAGGGGAAGCAACTGCTTGCACTGGGATTTGTAGTATGGAGTGTTGCCATGATTTGGGTTTCTGCCAGGTACTTGGGACCTGGCTTGGCCACTGTTTGGGAAACAGGATACTGGGCTAGATGGACCATTGGTCTGACCCAGTATGGCTACTCTTATGTTCTTATGTTATAATATGGATGCCAACGGGGTGTAGGGTGGGAGGAAGGGGTTTGTACTGAAGGTATCATGAAGTATTTCTAGTACTATATTTTGGCTGCTGGACTGACACTAATTATGATTTGCACATTCAAATCTGGGAGTTTGGGGAGTCACGTGATGCCAAGCTAGGAAGCAGGGTGTTGGTGAGGTGAGCTCCCCAACCCTCTCAGTAAAAACCCATCCTGGGAACATCTTCTTATGTTGCACTACCTTATATACCTTATATATTTCACTTTGTGGCGTGGGATCGTCTTAAAACAGCAATATGACCTCAAAAATACCACGGCAGAAGCAGAATCGTGGGTGAATGACAGAACCCAAGATGGTGGAGGATGATTTGGCTGGCCCATCGACTATCAGTTTTGCCTGGGCACATGAGATAGCGCAGGAGATTCAGATATTTATTAGAAAATACATTTGATTAGAAAATGCAGCGAATTGTGGATAAGCTTGATTCAGTTGATAACAAGTTGGGTGCGCTACAAGACCTTCAATCCTACCAGCAGTGTCTTTCAGACGCGGAAGATTCTATACACAGACAGGAAAATCAACAACAAGCAATAACTGACAAGATCACCAAACTGTAAGAGAAAATTGACCTGCAAAATAGGTCGTGATGGGCTAATCTACGCTTGGTAGGTCTACCGGAGACGATTTGAGAAGTGGATGTCAGGGTCTTTCAGGAACGCTGACTTTCACAATCACTACAACTACTAATAGGATTAGGCCTGCTGTGAATTGAGAGAGCACATCAACTATGGCCCTTACAGGATAAAGAAGCCAGACCTCGAACGTTGATTTTCAAAATCCTAAACTTTGCCCACAAACAGGAAATCCAATGGACCATTTGGTTGAAAGGGCCTCTTCAGTATGACAACCATAAAATCCTATGTTTTCAGAATTTTTTGGTGGCGGTCTCAGTGAAAAGAAAATCCTTCAATACGGTGTGCTTACTTCTCCATACAAAAAAAGATATCATTCGCCTTACAATATCCAGCTAAGCTGTGAATCATGAAAGAACATAAGCCTTACTTTTTCATGGCAGCGGGAAAGGCCCTGTCTTCTGCCCAACAACTACCAGAAGTAACCGAGGAACCATGATGATCAGATGGTTGTTTCTGTTCTTAAATTAAGGCACTGACAGCGCTATTAGAAAATTATCTTAACGTTTTTGACAACAGTTCTTTTGTGGCAACTATAGTGCTGCTAGATTAACTAGAATCCTGTGGGGAACTCATGGATGTCAGATCTGAGTTTTGTGACTTTCTGGAACAGTACTGGATGGAACACGATGGTTGGTAGGCCGCACAGTGTGGGCTTACTACATCTGTGCCTTTAGTCAATTGACTTTCAAGGGATACATGATCTACAATGTTCATATCATGACTGTTCTTTAACCTTAAACCCTATCCTTCTCTTACTTTTACTCAGTGTTCAGTCGTCTCATTTTGAGGTGCACACACTGGATATGTGTAGGTGGGGGAAATTTGCTTGCAAAAATCGCTATCAATGATAACATACCATTATTGGAAGGTGCAGCCTAATGTTGAATGCTGCACAAAAGTTATTATATTGGCTTATGGATGTTTTGAAAAGTTGAACATCTAGCATGGTTAACTCTTTACTATATTAGTTGAGTTCTCTGGGCACATGAGTGGATGACCAAGAAGATTGCATGCCAACTGTAATTTCAAAGAAGCAACAACTCTTGCTACATAGATTTGGACACGAGCTTATTGCGATTGAAAGAATGTACAGTTGGAGTCCTGATTAACGTATATTTTCTGTCGAGAATGTTTATTATTTATTTTTCTTTGGTTAAGTATTGAAGCTCTGATGCATCACTCCCTTGTACAAGTTGTTTGGGTTCTCTTGAGAGGTATTACTAAGCATTACACTTTGCTTACAGATAGGATCATCTGTAATTTTGCAAATTTGTTCTGGATTTATTAATACTTCTTAAAGTTGTTCTGTTTACCTTGCTTTTTAGGAGTGCACCTTGTTTCCTGTTTATCCCAAGCTCGATCTTTTGGGGGGGAAGGTTCATCTCACAGTGACTTCGGTCCTTTGTATGGACGGGGGATCAATAACTGGGGTTAGGATGGGTTTGGTGTGACAAGGGGGCAATAGATTGTTTGGATTGTTAGAGGGGTTTGCTCTATGGTGGTTTATTGCTGGGTTATTTTGTGTTTTGTGTGTTATGAGCACAACAGTGAACCTGATCAATCTGTTTTCTTTGAAAAACTGAACGTTTTCTCTTTGCGTTTATTTATATTTTATTGGCATTCATGGTGTCTTTGGGTCATATGCAAAGAAAAAACAAAAAAGTGTCTTTTTTTTTCTTTCTCTTCTTTCTCACTATGGCAGGATTTCTCACACCGAGATCCTAAAAGGTCAAGGGTGTTCTGGGATACTGTTCAGTGGTGGAGGCTGCTGGCTGGGACCGCCTCTTCTGCCATATCACATTTTTGCCTGCCGTGTGAATCTCATAGTTTTCATACATGATAACCCTTAAAATTGCTTCAAGGAATGTTGGGGGGGGGGGGGTAAGCTCACCTATTATAAAAAAATACTACAAGCTCTGCACTGACAGTGGGTCGATATAGCTTTTCTACAGGAAACACACCTTTCAGGTGAACATCAAAAGTTTCGAAAATTGCAGGTAGGCCACATGGTAGAATCACCAGCGTTGAACCGGAAGGCTAGTGTATTAATTCTATTCCATAAGAACCTAGATGTACAAATACATAAAATGACCCAGAGTGCAGATGGTAGGTGTGTGTTGGTTTAGGTCACCATATCCCACCACAAATTTGTGTTCTGCAATTTTTATGCACCCAATGTTTTCAACAACCAAATGTTCCGCAAATTGGTAAAGCTTCTGGCTCCTATCACAGATAATAATATGATTCCAGGGGGTGATTTTAATGTAGCTTATGATCCTGTGATTGACAAGTCCCACCCACCTAGTTGCACTCGATTTGAGCTGGACAAAGGACTACCCCTGCTGTGTAGCACACTGGACCTCATTGATGTTTGGTGTACACTACACCCAGGTGATAGGGACTTCACAAATATGTGCTGAGCATATTCCAGCCCGCACTGACTATCAGTTGGTTTCCAAACATTTATTCTCCAGTATTCCGCAGGTAAAAATTGGACCATATGGGGTCTCCGTTCATGCTCTAATTTGGTTTCAGCTAAAACTGGAGAGGAACGATCGTGGGTTTTATCACTGGAGGTTTTCCTTAGATTTATACACTGACCCCCACTTCCAAGACTCGGAGGTGGCAGGAGTACCATTTCCATAATCAATACTTAGATAGGTCTATTCTTTTTTTGGGATGCAGCGAAAGCTGTTTTGCGTTGAGACATCATTGCTTATTTCAAAAGGAGATGCAAAATGAGAGATCAACAAATTCTCTGCCTGGAAACTGCTATATGTAGATACAGACGCCTTTTTGGATTGGCTCCCTTGGCTCATAATGCGGCTCTCTTACTTAACAGTTAAGGTTGATCTTAATACATTACTACATCAACGGGCAGTAAAATTGTTCACTTACTATAAATATTAGTTATACCTTCATGGTAATAAAAGGCGCCAACAAGGTGTCCCATTTACATCAGACAGATGGGACTTTAACACACTCTGATATGGAAATCAATTCTATTTTGCCGATATTTTGAGTCCCTTGATAGTGCTGATACTATGCCAGAACTGATTTACTTGGATAATCATGATCTGCCTAGCATAAGTCCAACTTGGATCAATATGCTAAACGTGCCTTCGTGCCTTTCACATTAGATGAGATCCAATTTGTGATAAACGCTAGCACCTTGGGTAAGACGCCAGGCTCAGATGGCTTTAGGGCAGAATTTTACAAACTGCTTTCCACCCAGATCAGTCCCCATTAAGCTGCAATGTTTACCTCCATTGTTGATACACAATGGATGCCAGACTCCTTAAAGACTGCACAGGTGATAGTTTTGCCTAAACCAGGAAGAGATCCATTATACCCGTCCTCCTACTGTCCCATCTCCCTTCTTAATTTCAAAGCCAGGAAGAGATCCATTATACCTGTCCTCTTACCATTCTATCTCCCTTCTTAATTTTTAAATCAAACTTTTTGCCAAGATTCTGGCCAACCGCCTTGCTAAGGTTTTACCAACATAGGTTGATGAGTCCCAAGTTGGGTTTGTGAAAGGCCAAACAGTTACTAGGAACATCAGAGCCAATTTTGCCTCAGTAGATCAAGTCCAAATAGAAAAAATACAATCCCTTAACCTGCCCGAAATGCAATTTAGATGCTAATTCATTTTATCATGCCTTTTGGGCCTGCCCTAGAATCCAAGTGTTTTGGAAGGCTATAGTTTGTTACTTAAGTTAACGTCTCCATTCTCTGGTCTCACTATCACCACTGAGTGCATGCTCAGGCACAATTCTCCTGCATTTCTACCCTATGATCAGAGATAATTGCGTGCTTAAATTTACATGCAATTATCTCTGATCATTGGTGCGGTAAAGCCCCGTGCAGTTCCAACGCTATTTTAGAGCACTCTTTGTAACAGCGCAGGGCTTTTGATCATCTGGATGTCAAAGAACACATTAAGCCTTATCTGAAACACTTTATACTGACTGCCTGTAATAGTGCATTTCTTTTAAGCAGGCTACATTGGTTTTTAAATCACTGACAGGAGAGACACCCTAGTACCGGAGGAATTTGTTGAAGATGTATGAACCTTTGGGTATGATTAATTAAAGTTGAAGAGCACTCCGTTCCTTGAAAGCTAAGTTGTTAAGACTTTTTTTTCCTTTTGTCACGTTTAAGTTTGTTGAACCAGAAATTGCATACAAGTGGAGTTTTAAATAATCCTTCTGAAATGTTTTTTTATGCTTATGATGAGTATTTACCCTCGTTAAAATCCTTTTCACCCTGTAAGCTTTTTGCAACGGGTGGAGGTGAGGGAACTGAGGCTTTTTCTCTTTTAGAATTTTTTGTACACAAGTTGTTTTGAAGCTTGGGAAAGTACTTCAGCTAAATATATGGGAGAGTATCTTTGAGGTTTAATGTGTTAATTTGAACCTTTGGGAAACCATGCTCCACAGGTACTAAGAGACTAGTAATTTTGACTGTTGCTGAAGAAAGGCTCGCCAAGGCAGGTGCAATGGGATTCTTAATAGCAAATCTACTGTTTGTTCCCAAACTCCCAGAGGATCTTGGCAAATGTTGAAGTGGTATTTATTTGTTTGGGCTCTTAGGAATAAAGTGTAATTCTCCGTCATTATCCTGTGATTTAAACTGTTTTGATTTTAGCTAGTGGGTTTGAATATGGTGTTTCAAATGATGTTAAGTTTTAAATTTGATTGTGAATTCATGCTGTCTTGCTTTTTTTATGGATATGTCTGTGAGACATTGAAAACTGCACTGAGCAGGATAGTGCATAAAAGTAATAAATGAAACAAATTTGAAGCTGGAATGTGGGAGGGAGGAAGAGAAGGTGGGAATTGTGGCAGCCTGCGAAGATGGATGTAAAGCGTAAGCATTGGGATGAACACTGGGAGAGTGGGGAAAGAAGCAGATGCTGGGGAAAGAAGAAGCAGATGCAATAGAGAGAGAAGGAAATGAAAGGCTGGTGGAGACAAGGAACAGGGAAGGAGGCATTATGGAGATGAAAAAAGATATCAAGGAGGAGGAGCATAAAAAATGGAGCAGACAGGAGACAGAAAATAAATGGAAGTGTAAGGAAATAAAAATGGAGTAGCTACAGATGAGGACGCCAAAATACGTGACAAGAAAGAGACACGATGAAGAAAAGGCATAGTTAAGCTCTGGAATTCATTAGCGGAGGATGTGGTAAAAGCAACTATCACAGGTTTATGTTTATTCAGATTTCCTATACCACCTTTCATTATAAAATGCCAGTGGTTTACAAACTAAAAATAAACAAAAAAATGCCAAAACAACTTGATTGGAAAGCAGAATCAGGAGAGAAGAAAGAGACAGAGAAGAAAAGCACAAAAGAGCAGCAGGAGAAACAGCCATGTTTGCAAAACCCATCGAGAATTGCTGGGATCCTATGAACTGACAAAGCAAGGGAGAAAAAGTATGCCTTAAAACAAAACAAAACCCTTCATGGAATTTCTTGTAGGAAGCCTCTGCTCACAGATTGAGAGCTTAACATGTTCCACAGAGGGAGCCAGGAAGAAAAGGCTGAATGTCTTGTGGATTCAAGTCTTGCTTGAGGAACAGGAGGTAGAGAAAGTCAGTGATCATGAAGCGAATGAAGAAAGCAGGGTAAAACATGAGATACGCATGGAAGAAAAGCAGCAGGGAATACCAGAATGTAGGGGCTCTTTTTACTAAAGCTTGGTGCGTGCTAACAGACATTAGTGTGCGCTGTGCCACCTGGTCCGTAGGTATAAAAGAGGATGCACAGCATTTAGCCCACACAAAGCTTTAGTAAAAGGGCCCTGTAAAGTCTTATGGGCTAAAACCAAGACCTTGAATTTAATCCTACAACTCTTCTGGCTTTAATACTGGTTAAGAAGGTTATCTTGCAACACTGGGTGAACAGGTCTCCCCCCACCCCCAGCAAAGCGATATGCCAGCATGCTACAGATGGTAATGTAGGAGGGGGGACCTTCGACCCCACCCAAAGGCATGCCCATCCATACGTTAGCTTATGGAGTAATTGTCATGCACGCTTGTTGCAGTTATCCACCAGTAAAAAGCAGCTGTGTTCATGTGCATTGTGGTTCAGCCTCAGGGAGGGGAAGAGGGAGGAGGTGGGGAGGGGATTGGGGGCAATTGCTTTTCTGTTTTTGTTTTTTTTTTTTCATCTTGTTTATTAAAAATGGAGAGTAAGACACATTTGTATTATCTCTTTGTAACTCTGGTCGGCAATAGTAGTTCTCTCGTTGTCCTGACCGGGTCACTTCTTGTTATCTGTACCTGTATAATGTGTGTGCACTATGGACGCGCTACTTTGTACTATTCTGTTGCCTGTACTACATGATTCGTGTTTTCTGTTGATAATAAAAACCATTTCTAGGGTGGCTAGCTATGTACGGAGTCCATCAGCTTCTCTCTGCATGTCACACTTTCCAGCTACATCTTCTCAAATAGCCTGCAACGCCATCTTTATTTTGTTATATTTATTCCAAAGGACTTTGGAAGAATCTGCCCGAGCACTCTATCATGTGGTTGACAGAGATTTTAGTGTAAGAGTGACAAGCAATTGGCATTTGCAAACATCCTGTTCCAATGATGGTGGAAGAAGACACAAACACATAGTTTGCAGTAGGTCAAAGTAGTTATGATAAATAGAGCTTCTCTTTGCAATGGAGGAGTGGCCTAGTGGTTAGGGTGGTGGACTTTGGTCCTGAGGAACTGAGTTCAATTCCTGCCACAGGCAGCTCCTTGTGACTCTGGGCAAGTCACTTAACCCTCCATTGCCTGCCGCATTGAGCCTGCCATGAGTGGGAAAGTGTGGGGTACAAACGTAACAAAAAAAAATATTGGCTGGAACAGAGAAGTACAGTGGTGCAAATATACCTGTGAACATACTAAGTGAAGGGAAGTTTTCAGCCCATGTAATTTACCCTGCTATTACATTACCTGGGCAAATTGCTTTCAACAGTACCCTAATAATGCCTCCACTCTGTTTATATCCTTTCAGAAGCACCAAAAGGAAATATTGTTCTGCTTTCATTTGTGAAGCTTTATTCGTGTGTAACAATTTGTAAATTTATACCTTAGATACACTGCCCTTAAACCTTAATCTTTGGGACTGTCCACCCTTGACATCTCTGGTCTGTACTAGAGGCAATGGAAAGTGAAAATGACTTACCCTACCTTCCTGTTTCAAAGAAGGGTGACCAAAATGATTAAGGGGGTGGAACTGCAATCATATGAGGAAAGGCTTACAAGGTTAGGACTCTTCAGTTTGAAAAATGACAGCTGAGGGGGGATATGATAGAGGTCTACACATATTTAGTGGTGTAGAACAGGTAAATGTAAATTAATTTTTTAATCTTTTAAAACAGTACAAAGCCTAGGGGACACTCAAGGAAGTTACATGGTACTATTTTTAAAACAAACTGGAGTAAATATTTTTCATTCAATGAATAGTTAAGCTCTGGAACTATTGCCAGAGGATGTGGTATCAGTGGTTAGTGTATCTGGGTTTAAAAAAGGTTTAGGCAAGTTCCTGGAGGAAAAGTCCATAGTCTGCTATTGAGCTAGATATGGGGAAAGCCACTGCCTGTCCCTTGGATCAGTAGCATGAATCTTGCTACTAGGTGGTATTCTGTCAAGTACTTGTGACCTGAATTGGCCACTGCTGGAAGCAGGATACTGGACTAGATGGACCTTTGGTCTGACCCAATATGGCTATTCTTATGTTCTCAGCCTGCTGCTCCAGAGCTGGCAAGATACTCAGTTCCATGAGAGAGACTTTTTACCAGTTCTGTTTTTCAACTTTTATCCCCAATTCAGTGTTCTCTTTGTAGTCCCTGATTGAAATCAGTGCTTCAGGTTCCATAATGTACCAGGTTGTCAGAAATCCAGGACTGGCTCAGAATTTCCCTCCTGGAACTGGGTACCTTGGTAGTTGTCCAGCTCACTCACAAACTATTACTGCTATCATACCTACAGTTAGGCTCTGCACTTTTCTCTGCTCCTTCTAGAAAGATGAAACGCAGGGTGGGGGGAAGGGAGGAAGGGATGAGGGCAGTGGTGAAAAAGAAGTAAATCTGGAGAGGGGCCCATGGTAGGGCTGGGGGCCCACAAATATATATGCCTAGGGCAGCAGTTCCAAAACTATGCGCTGCGGCACCCTGGTGTGCCCCGGCAAATCCTAACCTCCCTCCCGCTGCCTGCAATTCAACATTGCTCTCTACTTTCCCATCCTGCATGTTCGGAACCTGCTGCTTCCTCCTTCACCACTGCTGCAGTTTGCAGCTTTTTTCAGGCTGTCCGCAATTCACACAGGCATTGCATCAGAGAGGGCCAGATGTGGCAGAGGGAAGGCCCCGGAGTGCCTGTGTGAATTGCAGACAGCCGAAAATGTAACCTGCAAGCACTGCAGCAGCGATGGGGAAAGGAGAAGGAAGCAACAGCAATCCTTGATCTGGGGGAAGGAAGGTAGCCTGCTAAATGCACAAGACTGAAAGTTCTTTGGGGAATTTAAAAAGACTCCGACTGCTTTTAAACTCCAATGTGACCTGGAAATGTATGCCCTTCTCTTCATCTGCCAGGTTTGTAGCTTGAGTTTTATTAGACTCTAAGCTCAGTACTGAAGCCCAGGTACTGGGAACCACACTATAAGCTACTAGTGAAAAAGGGGTTTAAAAAATAACAAACATGGATCGGTGTCTGCAACTATTATAGAATGCATCAGCTCATTAAGTCAGTGTAAGTAAATCTTTGCATTGGCTCCCAGTAGTCCAAGTTATGTTAAAAAAAATCTTGGCACTGGCCTTTGAGACTGAGGCTGTTCACCACACTTCTTCAGCTGTTACCCTACGTACACCATCATACTCTCTGCCACAAGCCTGCCTAGTCATGCTGGCATCTAGGAAACTGCACTTCATAAGCAACAAAGCAGCAGACAACTACCCCAGGGACATTTTCAGCCCTCTGGAGTTCCCTGCTACTTCAGACTAGCTCCTAATCTTCTAGTCTTCAGAAAACTATTGAAAGCATCATGCTTGAAGCCGCTTTCAGGCCTTAAAGCCAAAATATGGTTTTTGAGCATCACTCCCTGGCCCTTGGGGAAGGCAGAGTTGTGCTGGACGTATGGAAGGAGGGAGTCTGCAGGGAATGGAGAGGTGTCCTGGAATTATGGGAGGAGAGGGGCTGCAGGGAATGGTGTGCTGGATGTTCTGGGAGGAGGGGGGCTGCAGGGAATGGAAATATATGCTGAACTTTCAGGGAGGAGAGGTATGCTGGAGTGAGAGGCCCCTAGGGGGGGCTGCAGGGAAAGGGAGACCTACGTGGCAGAGGGGGGGGGGGGGGGGAGGAGACCTATGTGGCTGGGGTGGGGGGAGGGTTAAGGGAAAAACACAAAACAGGGCAAAAAAATACCTGTAGGGAAAGCACAAAAATAATTGACTACCTACAACACAGTGTGAGAAACCGCAAACAGCTTGTTCTGTCCTCACTACGGATGAAGAGAGACTGATGGTCCTGAACTCTCACGGCGGGTGGGAAGGCACTCACTCATGCGCTGTGGGAGTGTTGTCGCATGCTCTTAAACATATAGTATGCTGCAAAAGCGTTCCGCACTGGACGATGTGAATGATATCGCCCACATGTGAGAATTGTCTGACCTGCTTGTCCTTGAAGAATACCTTTCTCTGGCTATTAGTGATACCTCTCCTCCTCATTCAGGTATAACACTAATCAGCCCTCCTGCTGTTTCATCATGCTTGGCTGCCTTGAGGTTAGTCTTTTGAAAGTGAATTTCAATATAGTTTTAAACCATTTTAATGTACAGTGCAGTCAACTGATTGAGCCTCCGACTATTCTTCCAATATTTTAAAATCATCTTTCATTTTATTTGTTCCCTTATGACATATACTCTGCTTCAGATTTTCATGGTCCACTTTTTCTTCTCTCATAACGCAAGTACACCAGCAATGAAGACTGGAGCTAGCACTGGTCACTTTCCCTTCACTAGAGTGTAGAGTTCCCTGACCTTCACTTTTGAAGCTGTTTTGTTTAAACAATTTCTCACCGTTTATAATAGTCTCCTGTGTGGAACAGTGTTAAAGGCTTAAAGTAATCTGAATAGGTCTCACCACCTACAATTCCTGATCCTACTACTCTTTGTTATCTTAAAGAACTCAATCGTGTGTTTACAAAGATCTTCCACTTGGGTCATCTATTAGCTATGTATCTGTATGACCCTTATTAATCATTCATTGAATCCATGTATTGAAGTCTCTGTAGTTTACTTGTAAAATAGTACGTACAAGAATTGCATTATTTAATAATAATATTAATTTTCTTTATATACTGCCTTTTTCTAGCCTAATATTCCTCTCAAGGGTTATAGCTACTGTACAGAATTTCTGCTTTCATTCTTCCAAGTATTTGGACAACTATGGAAGCTATTCAAAGAAGGGATGGGAAGAGTCAACCTACTGGCTCAGTGGCAGTTCTACTATGTAGAAGACCTGGGTTTGAGGTCTTCTGCTCCCTAAGTCAGCCGCAGCCAGGGATACTACAGATGCATAGATATATAACTTAAACAAATATAACAATTTTCATAGGACTGTGTTCATTAGGAGCTAGCTAAACTAAATGTGGACATAGCGACGGAGTCGGATGGCACATACACGAAGGTACTAGAGAAACTTAGAGAAGTTCTGTCGGCTCCGCTAGCTGACATTTTCAATACTTCTCTAAAGTTGGGAGCGGTCCCAGAGCACTGGAGAAGGGCAGATGTAGTCCTTCTCCAGGAAAGTGGAAGGAAGAAGTTGAGAACTACAGAATGACTTCTGTGGTAAGTAAATTAATGGAACACTTTTAAAACAAAGATTATTAAAGTTCTTGGAATACAATGTATTACAGGACCCAAGGCAACATAGTTTCACTAGAGGAAGGTCTTGTCAGACAAATCTGATTACTTTCTTTAACTGGGTGCCCAGACAGCTGGATCGAGGGAGAGCGCTACATGTGGTGTATTTAGATTTTAGCAAAGTCTTTGACACGGTTCTGCATAGACAACTAATAAATAAACAGACTACCCTTGGTATGGGCCATTAAGTGAGTGGAAGGCGACAGAAGGTAGTGGTTAATTGAGCTCACTCTGAGGAAAAGGATTTTACCAGTGGTGTGCCACAAGGTTCTTTTCTTGAGACGGTTCTTTTTAACATTTTTGTAAGTGATATTGCTGAAGGACTATCTGGTATGGTTTGCCTCTTTGCGGATGATACCAAAAGCTACAATAGGGTAGATACCCCTGATGGTGTGGATAACATGAGGAAAGACCTAGTGAAGCTTGAGGAACGGTACAGAATTTGGCAGCTAAGATTTAATACTAAAAAATACAGGGTCATGCATTTGGGCTGCAAAAACCCAAGGGACCAGTACAATTTAGGGGAATGAAGAACTTTTGTGCACAAAAGAGGAGAGGGATTTTGGTGTGATTGTATGTGATATCTTCAGGTGGCCAGACAGGTAGAAAAGGCGACGGCAAAATCTAGAAGTTGCATAGGGAGAGAAATGGCCAGTAGAAAAAAAAAGAGGTGGTGATGCCCTGTATAAGACTCTGGTAAGACCTCATTTAGAATATTTTGTACAATTCTGGAGACCACACCTTCAAAAAGATATAAACAGGATGGAGTCCATCCAGAGGGTGGCTACTAAAATGATTATTAGTCTTCATCATAAAGCATACGGGGACAGACTTAAAGATCTCAATATGTCTACTGTGGAAGAAAGGCGGGAGAGTGGAAATATGACAGAGACATTTAAATACCTATGTGACATAAATGCACAGGAGGCGAGTCTCATTCAACGGAAAGAAAGCTCTGGAATGAGAGGGCATAGGATGAAGGTGAAAGGGGACAGACTCAGAAGTAACCTAAGGAAATACTTCTTCACAGAAAGGGTGGTGAATTCGTGGATCAGCCTCCCAGTGAAGGTGGTAGAGACAAAAACTGTATCTGAATTTAAGAAATCTTGGGACAAGTACACAGGATGAGAGTAGATGGCATGGATGGGCAGACTTGACAGGCCATATGGTCTTTATCTGCCTTCATTTTTCTATGTTTCCTTTCCAAAAGATACAAACTGTGTCCTATTAGTGAATTCACATTGTAATTTCTATGGTGTATGGATTTCTATACATTCACTTACTTGGAAATTATCCTCCTCAGTGTCAGCTGTCATTAGGAGGTTACCATTTTCATTATCATCATTTTCCTTCTCAGTGTCAACTGTCGTTAGGTTACCATTTTCATTATCGTCATCATCTTGTGTCATGGTTTCATCAGTGTCCTCCTTACTGTCATCATCATCTAATTTTGAATCATATAATTTCTCTGATCAGTATATCAACTGGAAATGATGCATAGGGGTTGTGTTTTAATCTTTAATTTGTTAATTTCAAACACAATTTATTGTGTACTACAATTGAAAACAAGTTTGGGGACTCAGTGTAGTCCAGGTGGATAACTGATCACTTGCAAAATCACATCACAAGAAAGCCTCAAGTGGATGGTGCGTGGGGGAAGCTTATACTGAAGTAACTGTCCAAAATTCCATTCAATTGTAGAACAGAATTTCTTATCATAGTAAGTAAAAGTCATTAATGTAGGAAGAGCATTCTTCAACACGATTTTTGAGGGTAAAAGGAAAGAACTAAGCTTTACCTGCTATTTTTCTTTCCTCAAGTCCTACCAGACCTGTTCAAATGTGTGGGATTTGTTCCCCTATCAGCAAGTAGATTGCACACATCATTCTATAGGGGCTCAGTTCTCCAGAGTTCTTATACCAAGTTTAAAATTTAAAAAAAAAAATTCTTCCCTTCAGAATATAATGGCTTGCAAACTGTGACTTACAGTTTCTGGCCCTCTCAAACAAAGCTGAGGCCAAGCAATGAGCCATAAATATGTAGTGTGATAAGACTTGCCTTTTATTAATTATGGATAGTGAATTCTCTGCAGTCATACTTAGAGCAGAGGGATCTACGTACAGTGGTATATGCACAGATGGGCTTGAGATTGGTTCATTGTAGTTTCTCTCAGTGGCGTAGCCAGACAGCCAGTTTTGGGTGGGCCTGAGCCCAAAGTGGGTGGGCACAAAATTTTCTCTGCTCCGCCCTACCTCCACCTCAAAATATAAATACTTTAGCTAATGAAGATCCTCAAGCTCAGTCAGCTGAAGACTTTCTCTGAAGGTGGCCAGAACTCTCTTTTACCAAGCTTGGCAGGCAGCAGCAATGACCCTAAGCCACTGATGCCAGCACCCCACACATGCTTAGCTGTCGATGGCTCAAGGATGCTGTTGCCAGAGCTTGGTAGAAGGGAGTTCTGGCCGCCTTTGGAGGAGGTCCTTAGCTGGGGATGTCTGGGAATCCTCACCAGCTATACAGCAAGGGGTAGGACTGGTGTTAGACCTGCTTGGGCCCAGGTCAGAAAATAAAGGAGGGCTCCCCTCTCCTGATTCCCTCTCCTCTTTGCCTCCCTTCCAATTTCCCACCTGCCATTACTATCACACCAACAGAACCTCACCAAATACAGAACAAGGGATCACAAATTAGAAATAAAAATATTTAGACAAAAATTGAAAAGGAACCCCAAGAAGTTAAACAAAGCATTACTGCAACACTGGAGACACAAAACATGCATTTCCTTTTCTACAGAACACAATACAAAGACATCCTATGCACATTTCCAAAAGCTAACATATTCCATTTAAAACATTCAAAATAAAATGCTTTGTTTCTACCTTTGTTGTCTGGACATTTTATTTTTCCATCTTGCTGGTTCCAATTTCTCTTTTCTGCTTTCCTCTCTGCCGTCTGCTAATTCTTCTTCAAACGGCTGTAGGCCATTTGTCTTTTCTCCTCTCTCCTGTCTGTTCCCTCACTATTCCTGCCTCTGACATGTTGGTCATTCCTTTGCAGCTCTTTTCTGCCTCTCTCTCACCCTTCTTTGTCTCCTTTTTACTTTTCAACTACCTATCAAATTTCCATCTTCTTCTTTCACCCACTAGCTCTCCCATTCCCCATCTCTACTTTCTTGCTCTCCCATTCCCCATCTTACTCCTCCCCATCTCTACTTTCTCTTTTTATCTTTAATCTACTTCCCATTACCATATTTCTACTCTCTGTACTCACTATCTCTCATTCATTTCCTTCCCATCATCTTCTCCCTCCACCCTTCTAACCAGCATCTGATCCCCTCCCCACCCCACCATGGTAGCCTTATATTTTCCTGCCCCTTCTCTCTTCATTCCTGTTAAATATTAATAGTAGTAGTCCTCTCCCCCATGGCCCAGCATTTCCCCCCTCACCACCTACTGTGTACCTCTCATCCACCCCCATGTCTATCTCCCCCTCTCATTCCCACTGTCCAACATCTCTCTCCCCTTCCCATACAGCATATCTACCTTCCTCCCCTCTACCAGCATGTCTAACATTTCTCCCTTCCCTCCACCCCTATGCCCACCATTTTGCCCTCCTCTCCACCCCTATGTTTAACATTTCTCCCCCTCTCACCACCTATCCCCATGTCTCCCTCTCCTCCACCTCATATGCAGCCAAGACTTCTCCTTTCCTGACCCCTCCACCCCTTTACTGGATCTCTCCCTTCTTCCCCATGCAGCTTCTTCTCCCCCACCATTCCATCTTCCCTCCTCCCTGTGCAGCATCTTTCCTTCCATCTTCTTCCCTCCCCCCCCCCCCCCCCGTGCAGCTGCTGTCCCCGTCTTCCCTCCCCCATCCAACATCTTTTCCCCATCATCCCTTCCCCCGTGGCGTACCACAACTTTCACCCCCATCTTCCCTCACCCTCGCAGGCCCGCCCAGCAGCGATTCCTATCGCAGGCAGCTCCTTCAGCTCGCACACGCTGCCTGCCGGCTGCTGCTCAAATCTCCTTGCAGCTACTAAGCAGCAGCACTAACCCGGAAGCCTCTCCTCTGAGCTTCCTGGTTAGCGCTGCTGCTTAGTAGCTGCAAGGAGATTTGAGCGGCAGCCGGCAGGCAGCGTGTGCGAGCCGAAGGAGCTGCCTGCGATCGGAATCGCTGCTGGGCGGGCCTGCGAGGGTGAGGGAAGATGGGGGTGAAAGTTGCGGCACGCCATGGGGGAAGGGACGATGATGGGGACCGGAGCCTCCAGAATCCCTGTGCTGCTGGGCGGGCCTGACCCCAAATTGGGTGGGCCCAGGCCCACCCGGGCCCGCCCGTGGCTACGCCCCTGGTTACTCTATATTGGGGGTGTCCACATGTGAGATGAACAGACTGCAGATTATTCAGTGTCATTAAATTCAATTTGTAACTGCTTGGAAAATAACTTGTGGGGCTCCACCATGGAGAGGAAACGAGACAAGGTGTCATTAAAAAAGCTCAATTTTGTAACGGTTTGGTAATTTGTGGGGCTCCACCAAACGGAAAAAATTAAGCATACCTTAAATTTTTACCTGTTCAGAATAGTATTGATCTCTTGTAATTGAAATTGGTGCTAGCATAATTTTCTCTGTAATTCTCTATGAACTAACATAGTGAAGTGTGCAATCAAATACTGTAAATTAAAATAAAGAATACGGCTACAAGGATGGTGAAGGACCTAAAGGCCCACATCATGTGACCCCAGTGTTGGCGGAAGTGCATTGCTGCTTTTGCTATACAGAGCACAGTTTAAGATCCTGCCTCTGGTGTTTGGATCAGTAAAGCTGAAGACCCCTTGTTATCTGGTTGATTTATGACCCAGCGGGGACATGCATAGTCTATATAGAGCATCTTAAAATGCATTTTATGTTAACAACCATTCCTCCTCTCACCCCTTTCCAAAAAATCACTGAGAATATAATCTTCTGCCAAACCCCTGGCTCATTTTTGGATGGTAGCTTGGAAAGGTACTTTATACATATTTATAATAGACTCCTATGTGACCCTTATCCACTCCCTTCTGACCAAAATTCTGCTGCTTTCCATACAGTAGAATATTTAGGGGTTCATTTTCAAAGCACTTAGACTTACAAAGTTCCACAGATTATAATGAAACTTTGTAAGTCTAAATGCTTTGAAAATACATCTCAGTCTCTTAAGGAGAACTAGGTTTTGCCTCGGCACTTTCTCACAGACCCTCCATTCCTTTCTTCATTTAAAGAAAGCTAGAACCTTGGCATTCCTTCTTACAATCATCTCATCCACAGACAGGGTACCTCAACACCTTTTCTAATTCCACTATATCTTTTTTGAGATACGGCGACCAGAATTGAACACAATATTTGAGGTGTGGTCGCACCATGGAGAAATACAAAAGCATTATAACATCCTCATTTTTGTTTTCCATTCCTTTCCTAATAATACCTAACATTCTATTTGCTTTCCTACCTGCAGCAGCACACTGAGCAGAAGGTTTCAATGTATCACCAACGACGACACCTAGATCCCTTTCTTGGTCCGTGACTCCTAACGTGGAACCTTGCATGACGTAGCTATAATTCGGGTTCTTCTTTCCCACATGCATCACTTTGCACTTGCTCACATTAAACGTCATCTGCCATTTAGATGCCAAGTCTCCCAGTCTTGTAAGGTCCTCTTGTAATTTTTCACAATCCTCCCGTGATTTAACAACTTTGAATAACTTTGTGTCATCAGCAAATTTAATTACCTCACTAGTTACTCCCATCTCTAGGTCATTTATAAATATGTTAAAAAGCAGCGGACCCAGCACAGACCCCTGGGGAACCCCACTAACTACCCTTCTCCATTGTGAATACTGACCATTTAACCCTACTCTCTGCTTTCTATCTTTTTTTTTTTTTTAATTTCCATGAAGTCTTTATTGATTATTAGTACACAAAATCTGAAACATATTACAACATGGGTATAATATTACATATCAATTGTGCACAACATAAGTCTCCGAGAGCATAGCACATAAGTAATACAAAAAGTAGTAAGAGTCTCATGCTATACCAAGAGAAAAATTTTTAACTGTGATAATATAACTAGAAAATTATTCAGAATGACCATTTCAGAACTTCAACTTTTTTTTAAATGAATTTTTTATATGAAATCCCACTTCCGTAACACTCTTGTCACTCAGAACCCCAACCCACCCCACCCCTCCCTCCCCCCTCCCCCCCTTCGGGCACCACCGTAACATAGGTCATCAGACAAATTATACATGAAGGAGAAAGGGATCCCAGGTCGAGTGCCATCTACCCAATTGATTGTGCCGTTCCGCTAGGAGTCTCTCCATCTCGCAGATGTGCCTTAATTTTTGAATCCACCTAGTAATTGGTGGAGCTGTGGGCTGCTTCCAGTGAGCAGCAATTGTAACTCTCGCTGCACTTATGGCCTGTCTCAAGAAAGTTTGCTGGGTACGAGAGAGACCTGCAGCTAGGGCAGAAAATAGGAAAAGAGTCGGGCTCCAAGGTATTGGGCTCCCCGTCCACCTCTGCAACCTGCTACGTACCGCTCTCCAGTAGGCCTTAACCTTCCTGCATGTCCACCAAATGTGTCCCATTGTGCCCCGCACCCCACATCCCCTCCAGCACAGCCCCGTCAATGTAGGGTAAATACGCTGTAGACGTTCGGGCGTCAGGTACCACCGGTACAACACCTTTACCGCATTCTCCTTAAAGGGCACAGGGGACGACACCCCCACCACAGCCCTCTCCAATTTTTCCCACCCTGCCTCCTCCAACTCCATGCCCAGTTCCCTCTGCCAACTCTTCCTGTGAAGTGTATATGTCGGGGATTGCCTATTTATAATGTGGTAGAGGCGCGATACCAACCCACTTGTCTTAGGTCGGCCTTCACAGATGGTTTCTAGTGCTGTTTGTTCCCTAGCCACTACCTCCCGAACTGCCCTTGTTTTAAGAAAAGAGGCTAATTGAAGATAGGCATATTGGTCTGACCCCACTATCGGGAACTTCTCAAGGGCCTCAGTGTACGATAGTAAATGCTCCCCGTCAAACAGTTGACCCCATGTTCGTAAGCCTCCAGTGTACCATCTTGTGAACACTCCTTTTATCATTCCGGGGTAAAACAATGGGTTGTGAGCTATGGGAGACAGACGAGATAATGTCGTACGTCGATGGGGGAACAGACTGTCCCAATTTAAGAGAGTGACATATATAGAAGGACAAAGTCCTGCCTCCAAGGATCTATGCGAGCCTGGGACCCACATAAGGGCCTCCAACGGCCTCTCACCCAGGGTGTATTGTTCAAGCTGCACCCATTGCCGATCCGGATAGTCCTGAAACCATTCCACTGCCGCGCGTGCCTGAACCGCTCTGTAGTACCAAGCCAGGTTGGGCACTCCCAGCCCTCCTCTCGTTCTGTCCTGGTATAGGACCGAGCGTGCCATACGCGGTCGTTTTCCCGCCCAAATAAAACGCATGATACGGTCCTGTAATGATGATAAGAATTTACGGGGCATTTTGATTGGGAGAGCCTGAAAAAGGTAGAGCAGGCGCGGCAGAACATTCATCTTTACTGCCGCTATTCGGCCGAACCAGGAAAGATCAAGATCACCCCATTTTCCCAAGTCCTCGATGAGCGCCCCTGCCAAGCCCCTGTAGTTAATTGAGAAAAGATTTGAGAGGTCTGCCGACAAGTTTACTCCCAGGTATCGAAGACTCCCATTAGCCCACCTAAAGGCGTAGGAGGACCCCAGCGTTCCCACGAGCTCCTCTGGAAGGGTCACGTTCAGAACTTCAGATTTGGACATATTGACTTTAAATCCCGACACATTAGAGTATTCCTCTATCTCTTTCAAAAGCCCAGGAAAGGTGGTCAAGGGATTAGTGACAAACAATAGTACATCATCCGCAAAAAGGGATAGTTTATGATTTCTCCCACCAATAGAAAGTCCTGAGATACCCGGATTGGTTCTAAGCCTGGTTGCAAAGGGCTCCATAACCATGGCGAAGAGCAGGGGGGATAAGGGGCAGCCCTGTCTAGTGCCCCTGTGTAAAGGGATCATTGCTGAGTTACCCCCATTTACTCGAACACAAGCTTTAGGAGCGCTGTAGAATGCTTGGATCCACCCACTAAACTGCGGTCCTATCCCAAAGGCCTCCATCACTTTATACATAAAGGGCCAATGAACCCTGTCGAAGGCCTTTTCAGCGTCCAGACTAAGGAGACAGAGAGGCCTCTTCATTTTTCTGGCCAAATATATTAAATCGACCACTCGCCTAGTATTATCTGTTGCTTTTCTATATGGAACAAAACCCACTTGGTCAGGGTGGATAACAGCTGGGAGCAGCGGTGCCAGACGGTTGGCCAGAACTTTTGCTAAGATTTTAACATCGGCGTTCAAGATGGATATTGGACGGAAGGACCCACATTCTGTATGATCTTTATTCGGTTTAGGCAATACCGCAATCCAGGCTTCCAACATGGAACTAGGCAACGACTCCCCCTTCCCAATCATGTTAAACAAATCCGCGAACAGCGGGGCCAATTCGGGGGCAAATTTCTTATAGAATTCGTTAGGTAAGCCATCTAACCCTGGTGATTTACATGAGGGCAAATGTTGTATAGCTTTTTGTATCTCAACTGGGGTAACTGGTGCATCGAGGGCAGTCCTCTGTTGGGTATTCAGGGATGCTAAGTCACTTTCAGCTAAGTAGTCTAATATAGTGTCCTCAGAAGGATTAATCTCCTGTGCATAGAGCTCCTGGTAAAATTCGCTAAAACGCCTCCGTATGGACTCTGAGGTGTTCAGCAGGTTGCCCCTCGTGTCCCTAATGTGGGTGACTGTTCGATCTACTTTTCGCCTGCGTAGCTTTATGGCCAGGAGGCGTCCTGCTTTATTGGTAAATTCATATGTTCGAACTTTATTTCTAGATTGTAACCAAGTTAATTGTTCGGAGTAGATAGAGTCCAGCTGGAGCCTTTGCCCGCGCAACTCCTCCAAAATTGCAGAGGAGCCGCCTGATTTGTGCTGCGCCTCCAAAATCCGAATCTTTTCCATGCACTGCGCCAGCTGGGCCCTCCTAACCCTCGCACGCCTACTAGCTATCTGTATAAAGTAACCTCTAGAGACAGCCTTCATTGCATCCCATACAACACTGAGGGGTGGGCCCGATTCTATATTAAGCTCCAAGTATTCCTTCAGGACCCTCCTACAACCCTCCACCACCTCCTTCTCCTGTAATAATTCTGTGTTAAGCATCCATTTTTTATCTTTGACCTCTGCTCTAATGGTCGGCAAAGTGATCCAAACTGGGGCATGATCAGAGATTGTGGCACTACCGATTTCTGCTGTCGGGCCTCTCTCAACTAGTGTAACGTCAAGAAAAAGATAGTCGATGCGTGAGTACGACTTATGCACAGGAGAAAAAAAGGTATAGTCTCTAGTTGTCGTATGACCCAGCCTCCAGGCGTCCAAAGTCCCCAGTGAGTTGACCAGGGAGTTCAGTGCCAGAGAATCCTTGGAGATCGGATGTTGAGGTCTCCCGGACCTATCCAACACATGATCCATAACTTCATTAAAATCACCCCCCATGATCAGGGAACCCCGGGTAAATGTAGCTAGTATGTTCTTCACTTTGGTGTAAAATGTCCCCTGTTGTTCATTAGGTGCATATAAAGTTGCAAGAGTGAGTTCTGTGTGGTCTAGGACAATTTGCAGGAACAAAAACCGCCCTCCCGGGTCCCATTTGACACTCAATATTTGGGCTGTTATAGACTTATGGAACAGCACTGCCACACCGCGCTTTTTGGAGCCATCAGCGGAAGAGGCAAAAAAGGCACTAGGGTAATCTGGATGGGAGAGGAGTCGCTCATGCACCCTGCGGAGATGGGTCTCCTGTAGGAGGACAATATGCGGCCTCAGCTGTTGTAACTCCCTGAACAACTTCTGCCGCTTTTGAGGCATGTTCAGGCCCTTCACATTATATGATAAAATTTTTAAATCTGTAGTCATGCTTGGGACAATATGACAGCTCTCTCCCCTGTTATACAGGGTCCATCTAATACGCATATTTGCGCTCTCCTATACCAGTGATGCCCCCAACCCTCACATTCCCCCCTCCCCCCTCCCCCCTATTGTTAACCCCCCCCCTCTCTCTTACCCACTGCGTCCCCCCCTGTCTAGCACCAACCACTGGACACATGTCCCAGTAGTGGGATGTGAGAAAGTAACACACCAACACGTAGGCAGCCCAGCCCGCCCCACCCCCCCCACCCCCGAATTGTTTCACAGCATCACCAGGAGCCTTTTCCCTAATAAACTTTCCACCTTGCACAACTACTAACTTAGCCCCCCCCATCCTCCATCTCCTTAAACTACCCCTTCATACATCGCATATAACTTTATAACATCATAAACAATATTCCACACTGTTGTATTTACCATGTCCTCTGTTAATTAAGAGACATAAGTTCCTTTATAAAAAAGGAAGATAACAGTTAAATCTAAAACAGAGCTTGATTTTAGATACTGTCTGCATATTTACCAATCCTGAGGTCAGTATCAGCCAGTGACCCTCTGGCCAGCTCCTTAAAAAGGACCTTGAATAAAATATAATGTCCAGGCTGCTCTGTCCGATCAGGTTTCTTCCACGGCCGCTTTTCTTTTTGTGTTATTCCTTTTAGGTGTTGCAGGGACCCGTTGCCATTTTTGAAGCCTGGCCTTCGTAGCTAACGCTAATTCACCTGGAGGTTTGCTCTTTTGCACCATTCCCGCTTCAAGCAGGGATGTCCAGGCTTCGGTCAGCGATGTAACTCTCATTTTAGCTCCCTGCAGTGTATAGTTCAGGGAAAAAGGAAAGCCCCATCTGTATGTTATCTGCTCCTTAGTTAGAATGTCCAGAGCCGGTTTCATGAGGCGTCTCTGTTGTAAGGTGAACTGCGAGAGATCCTGGTACACTGTTATTTTGGCCCCGCCATATTCCAAGTTGGGCTTTTTCCTGGCGCAGTTAAGCAATTGTTCCTTCACTTCATATCGGTGGAACCGGGTGATGATGTCCCGCGTTCTATTATCCTGTCGTTGGCCCAAGATTCTATGTGCTCTGTCTATCTCGATCTTCACCGCTTCGGCCTCAGTCCCCAGCAGGGTGGTACACAGTGTTTGTACAATTAGCAGGACATCCTCGGTCTCACCTCCCTCGGGGACTCCACGGAATCTGAGATTATTCCTCCTTCCCCTGTTTTCAAGGTCATCAAGTTTATATGTAAGTTCTATATTCTTTTGGTCTAACGCTTGAAGGTGGGTCTCGTGCGTTAGCAAGGATTCAGATTGTTCTTCCAGCTTTGTTTCCGCTTCTTCCACTCTGCTCCCCAGCTCGCGGAGGTCAGAGCTTAAGGTCTCCATCCGGTCCAGAATCTCGTCCTTCGACTTTTTGATATCCGCTTGTATACCAGACAGTATCTGGCGAAGTTCGCCCGAGACTCCTTTTTTTGCAGGCGGTTTTCGCGATTCCGCCAACGACAGCGCAGAATCAGAGTCCGAAGGGGAAACCGGCGCCATTACCTCATGGCGTTTCGCGGTTTTGCTCGTCCCGCCGCCAGCGGACTTCTCTGAGTCTTTAGCTCGCGCCGAGGACGCTTTGCTCATCCTGCTGACGATGAGGAACAATGTGGAACAGTGCAGGCAGTTCCAAAAGGGCTGGTGATTGCTTCTTATTGCTTATTTTTATTATCGAGGAGTGGGAGCTAGAGCTCTAGGCAGCCATCTTTAGCGGTGACGTCACTTCCTCACCTGCTTTCTATCTTTTAACCAGTTTTTAATCCACAATAGAACACTACCTCCCATGACTCTCCAATTTCCTCTGGAGTCTTTCATGAGGTACTTTGTCAAACGCCTTCTGAAAATCCAGATACACAATATCAACCGACTCACCTTTATTCACATGTTTGTTCACCCCTTCAAAGAAATGTAGTAGATTGGTGAGGCAAGATTCCCCTTCACTAAATCCATGTTGACTTTGTCTCATTAATCCATGCTTTTGAATATGCTCTAATTTTGTTCTTAATAATATTCTCTACCATTTTGCCCGTCACTGACACCAGACTCACCAATTTTCCGGATCTCCTCTGGAACCTTTCTTAAAAATCGGCATTACATTGGCCACCCTCCAATTTTCCGGTACCACGATCAATTTTAAGGATAAATTACATATTACTAACAACAGCTCCGCAAGCTCATTTTTCAGTTCTATCAGTACTCTGGGATGAATACCATCCGGTCCAGGAGATTTGCTACTCTTCAGTTTCTAGAACTGCCCCATTACATCCTCCAGGTTTACAGAGAATTCATTAAGTTTCTCCGACTCGTCAGCTTCGAATACCATTTCCGGCACCGGTATCCCACCCAAATCGTCCTCGGTGAAGACCGAAGCAAAGAATTTATTTAATCTCTCCACTATGGCTTTGTCTTCCATGATCGCCCCTTTTACTCCTCGGTCATCTAGCGGTCCAACCGATTCTTTTGCCGGCTTCCTGCTTTTAATATACCTAAAAAAAATTTTGTTATGTGTTTTTGCCTCCAACGCAGTCTTTCTTTCGAAGTCCCTCTTAGCCTTCCTTATCAGCGCTTTGCATTTGACTTGACATTCCTTATGCCGTTTCTTATTATTTTCAGTCGATTCCTTCTTCCATTTTCTGAAGGATTTTCTCTTAGTTCTAATAGCTTCCTTCATCTCACTTTTTAACCACGCCGCCTGTCGTTTGGTCTTCCATCCTCCTTTTTTAATACGCGGAATATATTTGGCCTGGGCTTCCAGGATGGTGTTTTTGAACAGCATCCATGCCTGATGTAAATTTTTGACCCTCACAGTCGCTCCTCTTAAGTTTTTTTTTCACCGTTCTTCTCATTTTATCACAGTCTCCTTTTTTAAAGTTAAATGCCAACATATTTGATTTCCTATGTATACTTACTTCAAAGCTAATATGAAATCCGATCTGCTGCCCGTCTCGTCTTCCGCCAGGGTCGCTTTACTCATACTACCCCTCTCCTCAAGTCGCTTCACTGGCTCCCTATCCGTTTTCGCATCCTGTTCAAACTTCTTCTACTAACCTATAAATGTACTCACTCTGCTGCTCCCCAGTATCTCTGCACACTCGTCCTTCCCTACACCCCTTCCCGTGCACTCCGCTCCATGGATAAATCCTTCTTATCTATTCCCTTCTCCACTACTGCCAACTCCAGACTTCGCGTCTTCTGCCTCGCTGCACCCTACGCCTGGAATAAACTTCCTGAGCCCCTACGTCTTGCCCCATCCTTGGCCACCTTTAAATCTAGACTGAAAGCCCACCTCTTTAACATAGCTTTTGACTCGTAACCACTTGTAACCACTCGCCTCCACCTACCCTCCTCTCTTCCTTCCCGTACACATTAATTGATTTGATTTGCTTACTTTATTTTTTGTCTATTAGATTGTAAGCTCTTTAAGCAGGGACTGTCTTTCTTCTATGTTTGTGCAGCGCTGCGTACGCCTTGAGGCACTATAGAAATGCTAAATAGTAGTAGTAGTAGTAGTAGTAATATTATGATCACTGTTATCAAGCGGCCCCAGCACCATTACCTCCCGCACCAGATCATGCGCTCCACTAAGAACTAGGTCTAGAATTTTTCCTTCTCTCGTCGGCTCCTGTACCAGCTGCTCCATAAAGCTGTCCTTGATTTCATCAAGGAATTTTACCTCCCTAGTGTGCCCCGATGTTACATTTACCCAGTCAATATCGGGGTAATTGAAATCAACTATTATTATCGTGTTGCCCAGTTTGTTTGCGTCCCTAATTTCCTTTAACATTTCTGCATCCGTCTGTTGATCCGGCCAGGCGGACGGTAGTAAACCCTATCGCTATCCCGTCCCCCTTTACAGATGGAATTTCAATCCACAGTGATTCCAAGAAGTGTTTTGTTTCCTGCAGAATTTTCAATCTATTTGATTCAAGGCTCTCGTTAATATACAATGCTACCCCTCCACCAATTCGATCCATCCTATCACTACGATATAATTTGTACCCCGGTATGACAGTGTCCCACTGGTTATCCTCCTTCCACCAGGTCTCAGAGATGCCTATTATATCTAATTTTTCATTTAGTGCAATACATTTTAACTCTCCCATCTTATTTCTTAGGCTCCTGGCACTCGCATGTAGACATTTCAAGAATGTTACTTGTCCTACACATTAAAAATCTTTAGAAACAGATAATTTCTGATTTTCAGTGTAATACACTGTCTCACTCTACATAGTGCCTGGAAAAAATGGGACCCCTTACATAAGAACATAAGTACCCGCCATAATGGGACAGACCGAAGGTCCATCAAGCCCAGCATTCTTTTTCCAACAGTGGCCAATCCAGGTTACAAGTACTGATGATATTAAGGATGCATTATGAAAAAGGGGATGAAAGGGAGGGAGATATTAGATAAGGGGTTAACCGCGACACAAATACAAGTTATTATTCTTGGAAAGTGCAGATAGCGGATAATGTTTATTGTTGTTTATTGCTCTATTTTGATACAAGGATTAGGTTAAAGACAGTATTAAGGGGGGGAAGGGGGGAATTGGGAAGGAAACTGTAAATCAAATTTGATGATAATGACCGCGGATTAGTGTACATATGACTGACAAAGTTAAAACTGTTATGTACTTAATCAAATGATTGTGTTAATCTGTGGCATCATCAATAAAAACTTTGAAACATAAGGATGCATTATGAAAATGATAGCACCCCCAGCTCAGAAGGGGAATATCAAGAGTTAAGCATTAAAAATGTGAAACTGAGACAGAGCAGGACAGATGCATTTAACCTTGTTACAGATTGCTGACACTTGCTGAATTAACAGTTCCAGCAACCTTTAAGTAAAGAATGTTTTGTTCAGATGCTGGTAAGTGTCACTAAGAAAATGCATGTTTGGGAGAGGAAGTGACGTCACGAACGCTGATGGCTGCTTACGTTCGGAGCTCCGTTGCATCCCTGCTTTTCATTAGCAATAAAGTGCGTCTAATCATCCCTAAATTCTTACCCGCTACTTCAGATTTAGGTGGGAACAAATGGAGACCAATTTCGATCAGCTGGAAACGATGTCATCGGTCCGGAAAGAGAGTGAACGGCAGTCAGCGCGGCAAGCCACTAAGGCCGCGAACCGCCATGTGCTCACCTTGGCCTGCTCCTCCCACTCTGACTCGGCTCTGTCCAACACTGAAATAGGCAGTGCTTCAGCGAAGCGGGGCATTTCAAAAGATCTTGCAAAATGCCTAAAGGTAATTAGAGAGGAGATTAAATCCTCTAAGGAGGAGATCCTTGATCGGATGGATGTTCTGAGTGTGGACCTGCGTGAACTGGGAGGGCGTGTGGAGGACTTAGAGACCCGTGCTGATGAGCAAGCTGAACAACTGAATGGAGCTGACTCAAAACTTTCAAAGCTTTTTGAATATCTGGACGAGCTGCAATACAAGGTTGACGACCAGGAAAACCGGGGGAGAAGGAACAACCTCCGTTTTCGGGGGGTTCCCGAAGCTGGCGACAAAGAAGATGCAGTTATGGCGGTAAAGCTACTCTGCGGAAAGTTGCTAGGGTCAGAGGTCTCTGCAGTGGAGAGAGCACCTGAGGAAGAGAACTGATAATGGGACATTGTGGCTTGTTTCTCATCATATGCCATTAAAGAACAAGTGATGCAGCGAGCCCGGCTGGTGTCGCATGTTGACTACAACGAGGCTCAAGTGAAGGTGTTCCAGGATCTGTCTCAATTGACTCTGGCTAAACATCGTGCGATAAAACCAGCACTGGACATATTAATAGCGAACAAAATCCCATATCGATGGTCCTTTCCCTTTGCCCTCTGCTTCACAGTTGGGGGCAAACTGCATCGGCTCAGACTTCTATCAGAAATCTAGAAGGTTTTATATGATGCAGGCCTGGTGGCTGCTGAACACCCACCGGTGGATATTGCCCCTACAGCTCGGGCCAAGCTCCAGCAATGGAAGAGGGTCACTACTAAATCTAAGACCCCCTCGAAAGCCACTTGAAGTGATTGGCTGCAATTATGTTAGACTTTTTTCTGTGTCTTCGATCCCTAGTGCTGTATAGAGGGGATGTAAACTATTTTTGTTAACTTTGCTCTACCATCTTTAGGGGGGAATGGAAAAGGATGTAGGGGAGGCAAGGGAATGTGGGCTGTATTTTTGTGAGATGTATTGAAATCTCAACTAGCATTGAGACCAATGTTTCAGCCTGCCTATCTGATATCGCTGCCTGGATGTCTCAACGTCATCTGAAATGTAGCATGGCCAAAACCGAGCTTCTCATCTTTTCCCCTAAACCTACCTATCCCCTTCCCCCTTTCTCTATTTCTGTGGATGACACTCTCATTCTCCCTGTCTCATCAGCTCGTAACCTTGGGGTCATCTTTGACTCCTCTCTCTCCTTCTCTGCTCACATTCAGCAGATTGCCAAAACCTGTCGTTTCTTTCTCTATAACATCAGCAAAATCCATCCCTTCATCTCTGAGCACTCTACCAGAACCCTTATTCACACTCTTATCACCTCTCGTCTTGATTATTGTAACCTGCTTCTCAACAGCCTCCCTCTTAGCCATCTCTCTCCTCTTCAATCAGTCCAAAACTCTGCTGCGCGACTCATTTTCCGTCAAAGTTGCTATGCTCACTAGCCCTCTCTTAAGTCACTTCACTGGCTCCCTATCCGTCTCCGCATTCAATTCAAACTTCTCTTATTGACCTATAAGTGCATTCACTCTGCCGCTCCCCAGTACCTTTCCACTCTTGTCTCTCCCTACGCCCCCCTCGAGAACTCCGTTCTGTAGATAAATCTCTCTTATCTGTCCCCTTCTCCTCTACTGCTAATTACAGACTCCGTTCCTTTTATCTTGCTGCACCTCATGCATGGAATAAACTTCCCGAGCCTGTACGTCTAGCCCCGTCTTTGGCCGTTTTCAAGTCCAAACTTAAAGCCCACCTCTTTACCACTGCGTTTGACTCCTAACCACTACTCACTTGCCCTGTCCTTTTATCCTCACCTCTTTATTCCCTTACCCTTAAGTGTTCTGTCTGTTTACCTGTCTCATCTAGATTGTAAGCTCTTTGAGCAGGGACTGTCTTTTTTGTGCATGGTGTACAGCGCTGAGTATGCCTTGTAGCGCTACAGAAATGATAAGTAGTAGTAGTAGTAGGATGTATGTGACAGGGGTAGTAGGGATGTGTGGGAAGACTGGGGCTTGAGTGGTATATCGAGTTGGTGGGTTTCTTTCTCTGATTTACCCAGTTAAGGGGTCTGGGATGGATGGGATTGGGGGGAGGGTAGATGGGTTGATAGGTACTGTAAGGAGACATGAGTGGCTGGGGTGGGGGGGGGTTGAAACAGGAGGGTGGGTTTGGGGGGAGTTTATTTTCTTTTTTCTTTTTCTTTGTTCTTCTCATCCCTTACTTTTTTTTCTTAGTTTCACTCCTTTACCACATGTTAGGTAAAGCTGTGGTTGTATGCTTTGACTGTGCCTCTCATTGTATCATTCGTGCCATATATGACTGTTGACCTTAAGTTTTTGACATATATCAAAAGTCTTAATTCTCCTCAAAAGCGTCAAAAGCTATTTAAGGAATTATTGTTACATACTCGTCAGGTGGTATTTCCACTTTAGGCAGAAAGACGAAAAATTTCTAATTCATCACCAGTACCCTAATGTTTTTTGTGCATCCGATGCTAGCGCCTCGAAGAAATGGGGGGGGGGGGGGGGGCGATCTTGCTTCACTCTTCTCTACAGGTCCAGGTGCAAAACATTAAACGGGACCCTATGATGTAACTTCCTGTTTTAGTGTAGGCGGGATGCTGCAGAGGGAAGGACCGGGTCAGTCCAGACAGCTTGTTCCCATTAGCGCTGCTGGCACCAGCAAAGAAAAATCAGGTTTTTGTGGACCTGGGGCACTGGACTCGCAGGGAGGGAAGGGATCAGTGCTAGATTGTAAGCTCTTTGAGCAGGGTCTGTCTTGTTTGTGTATGGTGTACAGCGCTGCGTATGCCTTGTAGCGCTATAGAAATGATAAGTAGTAGTAGTAGGATGTGCCACGGGAGAGAAAACAGAGGGGGGGGGGGGAAACAGGAAACAAACCCCCCAAACCTCTTTCCTGTGCAGATCCCTAGTCGGCTGCATGTGGCCCCTGGAAGCGTGAGGCCCCCCTGTGCAGCCTCACCAGTTGCTCTTGCCTAAGATCAGCCCTGCCTAAGTAAACAAGTGATAGTTAACAATCTGTGCTACTATCATTACAATGAAACAGTACTATAGTAAAGTGCCAACAGCATGTTGACCAATGAGATCACATGTGCACAATGCAAAATAGGGTATATTCATATGAATGAAAGGTTTTCCTAAGAAGAAAGGAGGTAATATGCAAAATGACTGCTTGAGAGCAACCCAAAAATTGTCTTTAGAACATCTTCTTCCTTTCATGTATTACTTACTATTTGAAGTAAACTCAGAATGATTTCTGCGGTGATCACGGCAGTAAATTCTGTTAACAGACAAGCAATATTACTTTATAAGGATCAATCAAATATAACAGTTCAAAACGTTAGAGTGGTTACCTCAAAATTAAAAGCCCAGATTAGGCTTTTAATTTTGAGGTAAACTCCTGAATCTTATACTTCAGATTATTCAAGAGTTTACTGTGTTGTGACTCGACTCTATTAATGTTCATTTTTTGTAAAGTTTATAGATTTTATAGCAGGTTTAACTAGCTCCATTTTACATTTTGGTGGGCTTCAGGGGTCCTTTTACTAAGGAGCGCAAACAGATTTAGCACACACTAACAGTTAGTGAATGCTAAATGATAAGATGCCCATAGGAATATAATGGACATCTTAGCATTGTGCACCAATTGTTAGTGCGCCTTAGTAAAAGGGCTCCTCAGTGACATCACACTATCAACACAACTCCCAGTTGCTTAAAGTCTTTTTGAAACTAAATAAAAAGAGAAACAGGACAAATTTTATTGTTTTTTTTTAAATAAAAGTGTTATTGATCTCTGCTTCATTATTCCATGTTGTAGCTTCCTCCAACCCACCCCCAACGTTGGCAGCTCTTGCTATCCTGGGCTAGTCTTACGCATCAGTGTTTATTTTCTGCCCTTAAGAATTTTAGATCTTTCAGATAGTACAGGACAGTGCTATCAACAATGCCAAGGAAACAGACAGACCTGAACTCTGCACATCATGCAGTATTTGTGCCAGAGAAGAAGAAAAGAGCAAACTATCACTACTACAGTCCACGCAGAAGTCTGCAACCAATCACAACGGAGCTGCCAAAGGATTTTGCCATGCATATATTGAACCACCCCACTCTCAGATCAGGACTTGCAGTACCAAAATGCAGCGATTTTACTGCAGCTTCTTCTTCAAAAGGCAGAATGGGACTATATTAGACTAACACAAACAAGTGTGCAAGTTATGCAATAGTAAAGGGCCACTACCTCTCAGGGGAAGGCACTAGCGCAGGAAGAATCCTGTGTGCCCTTCATGCTGATCAGGATCAACATGTTACTTGTACTTACTTCCTAAAGTTGACTGGCTTTACTTTATTCAGAAAAAAATGATCAGCCAGAAAAAGTGGGAGAAAGTAGCAGAGTACCAACAACACACAGAAGAGGAAAAGTAGACTGGCTGGGCAGGAGGGAAAGAGCAGTGAGAATGGAAAGCAGTAAAAAGAAGGAAAGGGGATGTCAAAAAGACAGCAGAGAAAGGAAGAGAGGATGAGGTAAATGCTGTGAGAGAGGGAAGATAAGGAAGAGGGAGGGAAGAAAGGGATAAATACTGGAGGAAAGGGAAAGAAGAGGGAGTGAATACCCTCTCTCTGAAGTAAAGAATGCAAAGTTGGGTTATTGAGCTCTCTGGAATCTTTTTATCCTGTCACATACGCAGCAGCAGGTATAAGAGGACCAGGTTGGGAGGAAATGGGAATGAGGGATGAAAGTGTAGAGGGAGTGCAGCAGAGCTGGTAGGGTGGGAGAATTGAGAAAGAACAAGGGGAGGAATGATGTAGAGAAAATAAGAGAGCTGGAGTAAGAGAAGACAGAGGAACTGTAAGAGAAGGAAGTGGAGGGAATACAAGAGAGCTTGGGATGGGGAGGTAGAGGGAAGGTGTGAGAAAATAGAATGGGGGCAGAATCCACAAATGAGTCAAGATGGGGAGAGTAAGAGTGCAAGATAATGGGGGGGGGGGGGGGGTATGGAAGAGGATATATGGGAAAGAAAGGCAATGGGGATGACTTAGGGGGAATATGAAAGAGAACCAAAGATGGTGTCAGGGCAGAAGCAGAACAACTGTGATGGAAGGAACCATCTGTAAGAGAATGCTAGAAGTAGTGCTGGGAGGATGTATTTGAGAAACAGCCACAGAGGGTCGATTGAGGTATGTCTCAGAGAGAGAGAGAGAGAGACAGACAGATGGGCAAAGCCTGACAGGCTACAGCAAGGGAATGCAACAACAGAAGAGAGAAGGCAGCAATAAGAGATATGAGAGGAGATGATTGGGGCTTGAGAGTCACAGTGCGGATGATGGCATGAAGGAGACAAATGGGAAGGGATGGGAGAACTTGAGAGGACACGAATAAAAAGAAATGTTTTAAGATGGGATAAGAGTACAAGGGAATGGTTGGTGGAGAGAAAGTCAATATGGGAATGCAATGGAGTAACGAAAGTGCATTGGATTTGGTGTCCATGTCCGCTTTTGTACTTAGGAAAGACAATCTGTGCACTAAATACCTGACTCACTGATCACAGAAGTCATCTTCAGTGAGTGACACAGAAGTACCTTTAGTATTACACTGCATTCAAAGTCAATATGTTTTGAAGATTTACAGTTTGCAGTAATTGAAACTCCTTTTGGCTTCCAGTCAGTTGGAACCAGCCTTTATCTACCATCATTGTTTTCACCATTTTCCAATTCTCCTCCCATCCCCTAGATTTTGGCCAGGGCCTGATCAACTTTTTACCCCACACAGCATTAATGAGCGAGTAGAGAGTTTGCAGGGGTAGGGGTAGAGTTTAGTATGGTTGGCTCTTCCAATCAAAAAGGTATTCTGCTACGTCAGCAACAGTCTTTAGGTAGGGACCATAAATCTCAACTCCTTCTGGAGCCCAGTTAATGTGGACCTTAAGTTCAGCCACTAGATGATGACATCAAACAACAAGAGACTCGCTCCTCACAACAGTTGTGAATGTTGCTTCCACAGCAATGCCCAATCTCAGTTGGCCTGGGAGGAAAATGACCCTAGCTGGAAATCAAACCAAGGATTTTCCATGCAGAACTACATTGCTCAGGATGCAGAATATTAAACAGACCTGTGAGTACTCTGGAGAATTTCTACCTTGATGCCGCCATCTTTTAGTTAGATAGGTATTGCCAAATATTATGTGTTAATGGCAGAGATTGTTTGTAGATTTAGACTATGATCATTACATGTTATTTATTTTTATGTTTGTTGTGCTTTTATGCATTTTGCATTTAAACCACAAGATCTCATCTTAATCATGTTTTATAGAAAAGGGTGTCAATTTGCAATATATACACACAAAATAATATAAACTTATAAGAGAAAGCACACTAATTCTTTGTATGCGCAAAATAATATATGCCAAGTGTCCACTAAATAAGAAGTACAGTTACAGCTGATATAGATAAATCAAAAGGTAGTCATCTAATATACTAACTTATAAATTCCATTGTTTACATCTTCAACAATTTCTGCTTTACTCTCCTTTGCACACAGATAATGATAAGTTCTCCTGCAATCTTCAACGTCACAGCCAACTGTAGCTCCTATTGCTTTGCATTTGAAACACCTCTGAAACGTTAAACCATTACAAAAAGAAATATACTTAGAATGGCAAGACAGCAATTGTGGTATTTATGTATGCTACACTTTTGCTCTGTACAGAGCTATATCAATGCTATATATATCTTACATCAAGAAAAATGAGTTCAAAATGAACCCTCTTTCTTCTCCAGTCCTCCTTCATATCCCACAGACAGGGCTAGCTCAAGAGATTGTTGTGCCCTAAGCCAACTTGCTTCAGCACCCCCCTCCCCCTTTACTGGCTCCCTGCTTCCCATGGTTTTCTCTCTCTCTCTCTCTCTCTCTCTTCCTTTCCTTCCTCCCTCCCATGGGTCTGGCTTTTCTCCCTCACTCTGTTGGTCCACCTTCTCTCTTGCTTTCTCCCCCTCTTCTGTGGATCTAGCATTTCGTCCCCTCCTCTGATGCAATTTCCTGTTGGTGGGATGCAGCAGCGAAGGAGCTGGCCCAGAAGTAGCCTGTCTTCATCACTGCTAATGCCAGTAACCCAGGGTAACTCTGCAGGACCATGCAGGGGGAGAGGGAGAGTCACTGGACCATCGGAGGGAGGAAGGGAAGGTAAGGGATTGAGTTAGAAACAGCAAACTGCGGGGAGCAAGGAGCCAATAAGAGGAGATGTCAATGTGGCCAATGATGTCAGAGGCTGGGGATTTTGGGGCACTTTATCACTGACACCCTGAGCCAGTACTCACCTGGTTCAATGTTATTATTCAAATCTTTTTATTGATAATTGAAAAGAACCATACAAGCATAAAAATTCAACATTTTAGTATTATTAACACAATTGTCTCCATTCAGAGCTAGTTCAAACAGTCAGACAAATTCTTCTATGTATCTATACCCTTTCCCTCCTTTCTCCCATCTCTATTATAAAATGTTTTATCAACATGTTTTGAAAACAAAGCCAGGAATAACTATCCAAGACTCTTAATAACTCCCTTAAGCAACTATTGACAGGTAAAATAATATGTGTCCTCAGTTACAAATCATCATCCTAAAATTAACATCCATCAGTAGTACCAATCCCAGCCTATGTCATTAGTGTGCTGTCTATTATTATCAATGATGGAGTTGAGGTCTCCTCCTCCCTCCTCCTTATGTTCTTCCAATTGCTTCTTCTTGAAAATCCCCTATTTCCCACCCCCCTCCCTTTCCCTCCCCAACAGGAAGTTTCCCATACTCTCAGGGGATCTATATCACCAGCCAGTGTTACTAATTATGTCATGCAGGAATGTGGGGGTCTCCCAGTCGATTAAGAGTAAAACTGCGGGCTCTAGGTGCAAGATTATGTATATAGTTCCTCCAGGTCAAATACAGTTCTTTCTGTTTTTTGAGTCTCAAAGAAACGTCTCGCAATTCCATCAGCAACAAGGCATGGAATCTATTACGCCATTGCCAATACGTGGGTGGTTTGGGCTTAACCCAATTGACCATTATGCATTTTTTGCCTATCAAACATGCTTTATAAATCAATAGATTATGATGGCCAGCCCCAGTCTCCAACACAGCATCTTCCCCCAGGAGAACCTGTTTGGAGCGTGGTGTGATGTGTTTATTTCACCTGGTTCAATGTTAAAGTTGGCCCTGTCCACAGAACTGTTTTTGAAAGCCTGGAGTGCTAAAAAGCAGAAGCTTGGCTCAGGAATACACAAATGAGTTGGGTTGCTACTTTCAAAGGGAGGCACATCATGAAAACTATATAATAAGGATACTGTGGAATCAATGTGACATTTTGGGTGTACAATTCCTATAGAAGTTTTCCAACAGGCCAATTTTTAAAAATTAATTTTAAGCAAGGCAACAGTATGAAAGGCAACAATAACAAATCTAATCATTCCTCATGGCACAGAACTTTGTAACCGTGATTCCAAAAGCTTGAAACTTTCAGTGAATAATAAGAAGCACCAGCACAGAGACAGAAAACCAGGCTAAACCAAATCATCCAGTCCCAGGTGTCCTCCTACTGGATTGCCTCAAACATGATAAATAACTCTCTTTATTAACACTCAGTATTATAAATGTAAAACTATGAATGTCATTTTTGTCATCTTCAATCTTATGGCTGGTGCTACAAAGCTCATTCAGTTTTCAAGTGTATCATTAATAGGAAATATTTGGGAAGCACTTCAATATGAAATGGCATCTTGACATGGGTTTGTTTTGCACATACCATGATGGTAATGAATCTCTCTCCTAAGCCAGGGAACATTTCTCTCAAATGTACTGATGTGCCCATCTTAACACTTGCTTTGTGCCACACAGCACTTCTTTGTGGGGTTCACAGGTTACTGGTGCATACTGTCTAACATCCTATCAAGATACACTTAGAAGTTCTTTTTGGTCAGTCAGTAGTGCCCAATGCATTTGGGACATTTCTGTATCTTTCTGTTACATTATTTTACCTTTGACTGCATCTTCAGATATTTAATGATCTGTCTCAAAATATGATTACTCACTAAAATTGTTGTTTTTGAATGCATGCTTATTTGTGGCTATAAAGAACACAATGTTTAAAATTTTTAATTATTGAACTGTAAACACAATCTTAATACTTGTTTGTTAAATGACTATATATATAGTGATGGTGTGCTGTGACAATTTTTGCACCTTGTAAGTGTGCCACAAGGTGAAAAAGGTTGAAAATCACTGCCTTATAGGTTGATGAATTTGTTGAAGAGTAAGCTTTTGAGAATCAACTTCCATTTCATCGGGTGCCTTCTGCCTCTGTCATTTTTGTTACTCCCCAGCTCAGACTAACATGGCTGCCCCTCTGAAAATTGTTTGTTGAAATGTTAGCACCAAGTAAAGCGAATCCCTCCGCCCACTCACACACCACTCATTTATCTTTAAAAAGAGAAATCAGTGAGAAATCTGTGCTTGGTGATATTTCATGATACCCACATCAAATTCATTGCCATATCTAACTTATGCTTTTTAATTACAAATCTATCCATGTCTAAGAAGCCCCGGGGAAACAAAAAAAACATTATTAGGAACTAAATTCAGACCCTCGTCAAATACAGGTTGCAAATTAGAAATAGAAATATGAAAACAAAAATTGAACTGGTAACCTCAAAAAATCAACTCAGAATGGTCAAAACTGCAGAGCAGAGCAAGAGTCCTGGCTCCCATCCAACGTTCAGGCAACTCAGAGGTACCATTCTGCCATAAGGAACAGAAGCTAGAGCACCAAGAACATTTCAAGCCCCTGAATGTAATAATGTCAGCACCAGAACAGAATTTACTGAAATACTCCAGCCCTCAGACAGCATTTTGCATAATGAGTAATACGAAGGTCAATAATACTATTATTTCAGTATAACACAAGGGTTTCTCAATATTGTTGCTTTACTTTGAACCATATATTTAATTTTGGTTCACTCTAAACCATATATTTAATTTTGGGTCACTCTAATTGACTGTAGTTTTCACTACATCAAAATTTAGAAATTTTCATGCAAGCAAGGTAGATCATATATGAAAGGAAAGAAAATTCAAAAGAGAAAAATGGAAGAAAAAATAAGTCATAATTCAACTAAGCGGAGAACATATCTGCACAAGAATAAACCACTGGAAAGCTCTGAATGTCCAACGTAAAATGTATACCAGGTATCTAGGGTCCAAGGCTATGCATACACATCATTGAGTTCCCACAAACAGCTGCAGTGGGAATCAAAGCCCAAAATATTAAAAACAAAACCCATGATCCTCAGAAGGAGGAACATCACAGTTGTGGGCAGGGATGGTGGGGAGGTGCCTAAGACACAGCCATTTTAAATACAGATTATTGAAGAATAAGTCACTCCCTGTAAGGAAGCCTTAATATCAGGTCTCCAAGATAACAATTTAAACCACACAGTCCTCAGGAGAACGGTCACTTGGGGGGCAGGGCTGGGTGCCTATGACACAGCCATTTTAGAGACAGTACAGAAAAATAGGATACTCACTGTGAAGGACTGTAACCGCCTTATTGTTGGCCTCCAACCACAATCCTTACAGCTCTGTACTCCTTTAATTATGCTCCTCTGCTCACTCACTGCTCACCTCACGCTCACTGCACTAACTATATCACCAATCGCCCACTACTCTCCACAACACACTACTAAACCCTGGCCACACACTATTCGACTGAGTGGCAGCAGTGGCGGGAAATGTAGCCAACACAAGGACCAATCAGGATCCCCTCTTCTTGTGACATCAGGAGCATTACTGAGGCAAGAACAAGTCAGGCTGTGTGGGAGAGCCGGTGGCTGGAAGTGGAACTCCATGCTCACAGTAAATGAAGTTGGGTTTTTTTTAACCGCAGTTATGGTAAAAAGCTTTGTTCCCGTGCTAAATAAATACCCTGCATTTTCCAGGAGCATCAAATTTCTCTTCCAGCTGCCACCATTGGCGCTGAAGCAAGTTGTAGCAGCTGGATCTTGTCCCCTTGGAGTTCTGCAGCTTCCTTTTCTCTTTGAAGCAACCCAAGAGCGAGATCTTCAGGCCGCCCTTGTCCGCAAAGCCTTTGCTGCTGCAAACAAAAAGAAAATCAAGCCAGTGTTCTGAATCCGCCTTAAAGCACAGATCATATGGAAACAGCTAGTCGGGAATCTGCATTAAAGGGCGAGAACAACCTTGCTGTCCTTGTTCTTTAGTGCAGGTTCCTGGCTCCCATAGGATCTGTGCATTTAAAGCAGATTTAGAGCTCTGGCTTTTTTTTTTTTTTTGCTGCTATAAAAGGTGCCACCAGCTTCTGTTATTTCTATTAACAAAGCTGTTCTTGTGTCTCTCTTTTTTTCACAATGCCTGATTTTCTGGCCAAAAGGTTTTTATCAGATGGTATTGGAATGACCCAGGTGATCACAATGACTTTTTTTTTTCACATAAGCAGTGCTTTTTTTGTAGAAAAAAAAAGGTGCTGGTACTCATTGTGGGCGGAGTCACCACATGACTCCACCCCTATTATACCCACACCCACATTAGCCACACACCCTTATACCAGCCATGGCGCATATAAACAGACATCACTGAAAATATTATACTAGTATAGGAGAAAAAAATAACGTAATTTTTTTTCATTATAAATAATTTCTGTAAGCTGTTACAGCTCCAGTATACCCAGTGCAAAATAAGACTGCAGATGTAAATTCTCAAACTGGATATATTCCAGACACTAAAATGAAAATAAAATGAATTTTTCTACCTTTGTAGTCTGGTGACTTTGTTTTTCTGATCATGCTGGCCCAGTATCTGATTCTGTTGTTATCTATCCTCTTAACTCCGTTTCCAGGGCTTCCTTTCCATTTATTTCTTTACTTTCCGCCTTTCTTCTTAATTTCTTGCCCCACATCCGTAAGTAAAAGCTGGGTGGCTCCGCAGATTTGACTGTCCAGTGGATCCAGCTTCTGCCTATTTTCTTCATCCATATGCAGTTTTTCTCCTCTCTTCCTTTTCCCTCATCTCATCTCCTTCCTCACTCTTCCCTCCCCTCCATCCATGTCCAGCATTTCTTCTCTCTCCCGTCCCTCTCCTCCATCCACCCATGTCCAGCAGCCCCCTCTCCCCTGCCCTCCCCCTCCATCCACCCATGTCCAGCAACCCTCCTCTCCCCCTGCCCTCCCCTCCATCCACCCATGTCCAGCATTCCTTCTCTCTTCTCCATCCACCTATGTCCAGCAGCCCTCCTCCCCTGCCCTCCCCTCCATCCACCCATGTCCAGCAACCCTCCTCTCGCCCCTGCCCTCCCCTCCATCCACCCATGTCCAGCAACCCTCCTCTCCCCCCTGCACTCCCCTCCATCCACCCATGTCCAGCAACTCTCCTCTCCCCTCCCCTCCATCCACCCATGTCCACTGACTCTCTTCTCTTCCCTGTCCCCCGCCAGCCACCCATCTCCAGCGACTCTCCTCTCTCCCCAGCCACCTATACCCAGTGATTCTCCTCTCTCCCCTGTCCCCCCTGCAGCCCTCCTACCCAGTGATTCTCCTCACCCCCCTACCCAGCGATTCTCCTCGCTTCCCTGCCCCCCTCCAGCCCCCCTTACCCAGCGATTCTCCTCACTCCCCTGCCCCCCCCTCCTCCAGCCACCCAGGTTGTCCAGTGGATTCTTCGGCGCAGGCAGGAAAGATCCCCAGTCTTTCCTGCCTGCTGCTGGCCCTGACTCTCCCGCAGCGTTACTGCATCGCTCTTCAACATGGCCGCTGAGACTTACAAGGGCGGCCTCCAAGACTTCAGCATACCGGCACAAAAAAAAAAACAACACTGCACATAAGGATAGCCATACTGAGTCAGACCAATGGTCCATCTAGCCCAGTATCCTGCTTCCAACAGTGGCCAATTCAGGTCACAAGTACCTGGCAGAAACCCAAATAGCAGCAACATTCCATGCTACCAATCCCAGGGCAAGCAGTGGCTTCCCCACGTCCATCTCAATAACAGACAATAGACTTTTCCACCAAGAACTTGTCCAAACCTTTTTTTTAAACCCAGATGCACTAACTGTTGATACCACATCCTCTGGCAATGAGTTCCAGAGTTTAACTATTGGTTGAAAAAATATTTCCTCTTGTTCATTTTAAAAGTAGTACCATGTAACTTCCTTGAGTGTCCCCTTAGCCTTTGTACTTTTTGAAAGAAATTTCCTAGAGCAATTTAAAGCTGATCTGAAAGCACCTCTTTTCATGGAGGCTTATACCTAATTTAAGCACTTTCATGCGATGCTGCCTGCGCAATGGCCCTTAAGTGCTTTCCACACCCTGCTTTCCTATCAGTTTTGTAGTTCTCCCTCACTTCCTTTCTCTATATCCTTGTATTGTCTCAGCAATTTATTCCCCCTTTTTTTACGCTGTAAGCCGCTCAGGAAATTATTGTCATGAATGGGATAGCAAATTCTTTCAATAAACTTGAAACTTAAAAAAAACTCGATTTACCTTTACCCATTCTATACCACTAAGTATTTTATAGACCTCTTTCATATCCCTTCTCAGCTGTCTCTTTTCCAAGCTGAAGAGTCCTAACCTCTTAAATCTTTCCTTATATGAGAGAAGTTCCATCCCCTGAATCATTTTGGTCACCCTTCTTTGAACCTTTTCTAATTCTGCTATGTCTTTTTTAAGATATAGTGACCAGAATGGCACAAAATACTCAAGGTGTGATCACACCATGGAGCAATATAGGGCATTATATTCTTTTAGGCCTATTTTCAGACCGGGCAGTTAAACCGGCTAACTCCCACGGTCAGTGCTAAGAGCTGATATTCAATGCCGGGCCGTTCCCAGTGACTGGCACTGAATATCCAGTTTAACTTTGGATAGTCAGACTTTAACCAGCCAAGCCGATACTCAGCACTGGTCAATTAAAGTCAGACCGGCCAAAGATATTCCATGGTTTCATGTGGCCAAATATGGCCATGAAACTTGGCCAGACTGACTTTAAAAATTGGCAGATAGCCGGTAATACTGCCTGATATAATCAGCTAGCCACTAACCAGCAATATTCAGTGGTACATGACCAGCCATATACCGCTGAATATTGGCGGATAGCTGGTTATCCCGCATTTAACAGGCCAGATGCTGATCCTGGCCAGTCAAATGAGGCTGAATATTTTTTTTTTGGGGGGGGGGGGGGTTGTTTATTTTCTATCCCTTTCCTAATAATTCCTAGCATCTTGTTTGCTTTTTTGGCTGCCGCAACACACTGGGCAGAAGATTTCAGCATACCATCTACAATGACATCTAAATCTTTTTCTTGGGTGCAGACTTTTAAGGTAGATCTTGGCATCAAGTAACTGTGATTTGGATTATTCTTCCCAATGTGCATCATACTGCATTTGTCCACATTAAATTTAATCTGCCATTTAGATGCCCAGTCTTCCAACTACCTAAGGTCTTCCTGCAATTTTTCACAATCCTAATGCATTCTAATAACTCTGAATAGTTTTGTGTCATCTGCAGATTTAATCATGTCACTCATCATTCCCATTTCCAGATTATTTATAAATATGTTAAATAGCACCGGTCCCAGTACAGACCCCTGGGGCACGCCACTATTCACCCTTCTCCACTGAGATAATTGGCCATTTAACTCTGTTTTCTATCCATCAACCAATTCCTAATCTTTATCCTCAACCTTCACTTCCCCAATTGCAAAGGCATAAAATACAAAATGTTACATGTATCAACCTTTTCTTATATGAGCACGCAATTCTGGAATACACTACCACGCAACCTGAAAACGATCTATGAACTAACCAACTTCCACAAATCATTGAAAACCCATCTCTTTGATAAAATTTACTGAAAGAATCAAAACACATTAAGTCCGCACACACTATTAGTAATGCAACAATACATTCTCTTCTGAATTCCCATCCCCCGTAATTTTTATCACATTTATACCTCTACTCATAGAAAAATGTTATACCGAATTGTTCTTCTACTACTGTTCAGTTGCCCTATTAGTTCCCGTTGTTTCTTTTCCATTGTTCCATTCTTCTTCTCCATTGTTCTATTCCCTTAAAGACACTTTAACTTTGTTTTCGCATAACCACTCACAATGTAATCCATAACCGAGTTGTAACAAACTGTATTTCCACCATTCACAATGTATTGTAAGCCACACTGAACCCGCAAATAGGTGGGAAAATGTGGGATACAAATGCAATAAATAAATAAATATTCTCTATAAATCTATCACAGCCTCAGTGTTCAGTGTTTTTCTGGAACAGAAACATTTTGGTGTTTATACACATACCAGTGGTTGAACCATTCTACCTTATTGTGTCTTTCTGTATTCAGGTTTTCTGACATCAGCATGTCACAACGAACAGCAAAGAAAATAAATGCCTAAGTGATGACACCTTCAAACAACTGAGGGATGAAGCAGATAGAGAAATAGAGAGGTCCTTTTACAAAGGTGCACTTGGGTTGTTTTGATTATATTCACAAATTGCATTCTATCTTTTGAGAAGTTTCCCGATGTTTGGGTTTGTGTTGCTGTTGCTCTATGAGAAGTCCCCTTTTTTAATCCAAGTTTTAAACGTGTGTTTTTAAATATGAGGGCATATATACATATTTTTAAATATTTGGTTTATTTGTTAAAATTTTGGGATATCTGCTCCTAGATTTCAAAATCCAAAAGCATATGGTGCATTCCATTTAGTTGGTTATGTGACATAGAATTGTGTTTTTTTCTCCCTTAGTGTTATGTATATTTATTTATCACATTTGTACCCCACATTTTCCCGCATGTTTGCAGGCTCAATGTGGCTCACATTAAACCGAAAAGGCAATCGCCAATCTAGTTAAAAATAAATACAATAAATTGTAGTAATCAGAGAGGGTAGAAAGAGCAGGTAATAAAGGGGGAAGAAGGGGAAGGTAAGAGAGTCCAAGATAGTCCGTTAATATGTTGCTTCGGAGGAATTTGGGAGTTATGTTGGATCCTAGGAGTAGGCCTTCCCGACCGGGCACCCTAGGGGGCACTGCAGTGGACTTCATAAATTCCTCCCAGGTACATAGCTCCCTTACCTTGTGTGCTGAGCCCCCCAAAACCCACTACCCACAACTGTACACCACTACCATAGCCCTTATGGGTGACTGGGGGCACCTACATGTGGGTACAGTGGGTTTCTGGTGTGTTTTGGAGGGCTCACATTTACCACCACAACCTTACAGAAGGACAGGCTATAATATTTGTGATCTTAATATTTGATTATTTTTTCAAAAAAGGCTCTTTAACTTGGATAGCCATACTTAAGAGAAATCCTACCAACCTGATATTATGCAATCTATTTTGTCACTTTGGTGGGATACTTACAGGCTTATTTTCGAAAGAGAAGGACACCCATCTTTTGACATAAATCGGAAGTTGGACGTCCTTCTCACAGGGTCATCCAAATCAGTATAATGGAAAGCTGATTTTGGATATCCCCAACTGTGTTCCGTCGCAGGGACGGGCAAAGTTTCCAGAGGCATGTCGCAGGCATAGCGAAGGCGGGACTTGGGCGTGCCTACCACTTGGACATCCTTGACCCATAATGGAAAAAAAAGGATGTCCCTAATGAACACTTGGATGACTTTACCTGGTCGTGTTTTTCTTACGACCAAGCCACAAAAAGGTGCCCGAACTGACCAGATGACCACCGCAGAGAATCAGGGATGACCTCCCCTTACTCCCCCAGTGGTCACTAACCCCCTCCCACCCTCAAAAAACATCTTTAAAAATATGTCCTGCCAGCCTCTATGCCAACCTCAGATGTCATACTCAGGTCCAACAGAGCAATATGCAGGTCCCTGGAGCAGTTTTAGTGGGTGCAATGCACTGCAGGCCCTCCAAAACACACCAGAAACCCACTGTACCCACATCTAGGTGCCCCCAATCACCCATAAGTGCTATGGTAATGGTGTACAGTTGTGGGTAGTGGGTTTGGGGGGCTCAGCACACAAGGTAAGGGAGCTATGTACTTGGGAGAAATTTATGAAGTCCACTGCAGTGCCCCCTAGGGTGCTCGGTTGGTGTCCTGGCATGTCAGGCGGACCAGTGCACTACAAATGCTGGCTCCTCCCATGACCAAACGGCTTGGATTTCGTTGTTTCTGATATGGTTGTCCTTGGTTTCCATTATTGGCGAAAATCAGAAACGACCAAGTCTAGGGACTACCATCTCTAAGGACGACCTAAATTTCAAGATTTGGATGTCCCTGACCGTATTATTGAAACAAAAGATGAACGTCCATCTTGTTTCGATAATACGGGTTTCCCTGCCCCTTCATTGGGACCTTTTTTCGAGGACATCCTCAAAAAAACTTGGGCGTCCCTTTCGATTATGCCCCTCCACGTCACATGAAAATCACCATATTTGGTTGCATCATCTTGGCTCTAGATTGTTCACAATTTTCAATATATGCTATTTTGATTTATATACAATATTATGTCACTCTCACATCAATAATTATTCATTTTCAGGCAACATCAAGTTGTATGTTTTTTTTCATGTTTCTGTTATGTAATAGTTTTACTTTGAGCCTTTCTTGTAATAATATATACTTGAAAGGTGCATTTTATGGAAGCATGAAATGTTTGCCTTTTTGTTTTGTCCTGCTTTTATATGCATTCTTTATATATATATATACTAGTAAAAGAGGCCCGTTTCATAGAGAAATGAAACGGGCACTAGCAAGGTTCCACGCCCCCCTTCCTACCTCCTTCTCTCCCTCTCTGTAGTGCGAATTCCAGCCCCCCTCCCCTCCGAGTTCCATGCCCCCCTAAACTCCCTCTGTCCCTATCTGTTGTCTGAGTTCCAGCCCCCCTCCCCGCCGAGTTCCATGCCCCCCTCCCTCCGTGTCCTCCGAGTTCCAGGTCCCCCTCCCATTCGAGTTCCAGGACCCCCGGGCCCCCTGCGTTGGCCACTCACCCTCCCCTCCCCTACGATTTCCATGCCCCCCTGTGTTTGTAGTTCCAGACCCCCGCGCCTGTCTCCCTCCCTCTCTCTATCTCAGTGGCAGCCTGACCTGCATTGGCTGATCCCTCCCCCCTTCCCCCCCCACAAGCTGCATGCACCCGTCTTAGGAGTTCTACACCCCCACATCTCCCTCCCTCTCTGTCTCTCAGTGGCAGCGGACCTGCGTTGGCCGCTCCCTCCCCCCTTACCCCCCCCCCCCAGGAGTTCCCTGCACCCCTGTCTGGAGTTCCACACCCCCGTTCGTCCGTCCCTCTCTGTCCTCCGAGTTCCAGCCCCCTTCCCCTCCGAGTTCCATGCCCCCTACCTCCTTCCCTGTCATCCACGTTCGAGGTCCCCCTTCTGTTCGAGTTCCAGGACCCCACCTCCCCTTCGAGTTCCAGGACCCCCTCCCCGTCGAGTTCCAGGACTGGTCCTCCCCGTCCAGTTCCAGGACCCCCTCCCTCCCATTCCCGTTCTAGGACCCCCCTCCCTCTCTCCTCCCCTGCCCTCCGAGTTCCATGAACCCCCTGTCGTCCGAGTTCCACACCCCTGCACCTCCCTCCCTCTCTCTCTCTGTGCCCTTCGAGTGGAAGCAGGACGTGTGTGGCTGCCCCTGCTCTTCGTAAACGCCGCCTGTTATTTAAAACTTTTTACCTCGTGGTCTGCCGGCAACAGTGAAGTTGAGCAGGCACGGCGCTTCAGACTGCCTTCACTTCTGTTTGAGCTCTGCCTCTGGTCCTGCCCTCATTTCCTGTTTGCGGAAGGGCGGGACCAGAGGTACAAATTATTATATAGGATATGATGTTTTATGTAGACTTGTATATGTTATGATTTTTTAACAGATCCCTGATGCAGGGATTGTTGCTGAAACACGGCCTGTGTCAGATCTTTTAATAAAAATGTTTTTTCTATCCCAGTTCCAGAGGCCCTTGCTGCTTTTTGTTCTTCCAGCTAAAAATTATCCATTTAGCAGCTCTAAATTTTGAAAGGAAAGCATTTATCCTGTTCACACCTCAAGCTAACCAGATAAAATCATACTGAACAATGACTCTGGAGTTTTTGTCTTAGAAATAACAGCAAATTGTCTCCCTTTATCTTTAGGGTCTACTCAACTGTAGTTAGCCTTCTTATTTTTTTTTTCATTAGTTTCTGTGGTCTTTCTCTTACTGCAGTGGCTCCATTAACAGGTTCCTATACTCACTGATGCTCTTTCCCTGAGCAAACTGCCATGTTTCCCAAAAACTGATGCTGTAACTGGAACAATACTTAAGAAAACAATTTGTCTGTTAGCTTATCAATTCTTATTTGAGTATTTAGGCTCTTTTAGTTGATTCTTACCAGTTTCTGCCCTCTTGCCTTTCATTTTCAACATCTTCTAAACAAAACCCTCCAAAATCATTCTCATCAGGTGTGTTGCATGTCACTAGACCAGCTGAAAACAACTGTAAGGAAAAAAAGATTAAGTTACTAAACTATAGGTTAAAATGCAATTCTATAAATGGGCACCTAATGTTAGTTGCCATCATGGTATGTAAATTATTGAATGCTAGCGTTTATGTGACTGACTAATGTCAGGAAAAACCATTTACACCATGTCAACAGCTGGTGTAAGTTGGCACACCTAAATGTGCCATGCTATGTGTACGACTTATAATTGTATGTGCTGCTGGGGGTAGATAAGCGTTATAGAACTTGGGCATGTTTGTTACAGAAAAGTATCTAACAGTTATGCATGTTACTATCCAATTTTTGCTAGTATTCTATAATGGCATTTACAACTAGTAAACAAACAGACAAGAGTCCACACCTCGCACACAGCGAACAGTCAAAAAGGAACAGTGAAAGAAACGAAAGTGGCTGGAAATCTTTCATGACAATTCCTCATTTTGACTCTACACAGCTGTGTTTCGGTGATAGGGCCTGCTACTCTCACAGAGAGAATATAGAGTAGAGATCAGGAAAGTCCCTTATCGATCAAACAATAAACCTGTCTTCCAAACACTAATGTGGGAAGCCACCATATCAAGTGATTCTCCTGCCAGTGTTACATTCGACAGTGTCTTCTGCTTTGTGGCGGCAGCGCTTGCATGTATTTTCACTCCTTGGTGGTTCCATTATTATAATGTCCCAATCTGGGTACAAGTTGTGCACTATAAGACAGGACTCCTGATGCAGGTCTGAGTGTCAAAACACAGCCCGTGTTAGATCTATCAATATAGCACACCGACATATCATATGCACAACTTGTTCATTACATTTTTAATAAACTTTTTATCCACATTTCTCCTGGAAAAGACTCTTTTTAGTTACTCCCACTGCTTTTGTTTTGGCCTTCTTTGCAGTGATTTGTGGAAGTGTTTGGTTTTCCCTTTTTTGGGGGCTTGGGGAGATACCTATGTCAGAAATGGTATTTAATGGTGATGAGTCAGAAGCACTAAAACAAATCTCTGTAAACCTGGAAGATGAAATGGGGCAGCTGGATAACTGAAGAGTAGCAAATCAACTGGACCAGATGGTATACATACCAGAGTACTGACAGAACTAAAAAAATGACCTTGCAGAGCTATTATTATTAATATGTAATATATCTTTAAAAGCAAGTATGCCTACAGGGACATGTCGTTCTGTTTTGCCACTCCATTGAGAGTAGCAAGACTAGAAGTACACACAATGGGATAAACTCTGGTCTGTATTTTTGACACTGAGGCCCCGATGCTCAAAACTTACTAGGCTTATGTCTCATGTAGACCGGTTGTAGCCAGTTTTGCACATACATTACTATGTGACTAATGCACATATGGTTTTGGCACTGCTTTTACCATCCAAGGAAGCAGCAACCAAAACCGCAATGCAAATGTATTAAAATTAGCTCATCTGTATTACAATGAACATGTCATGTGATGCACAGATGTTTCTGAGCAATGTACAGAAAGGTGTGCCTATCTGTAATTTTCAAAATTTTCTGGTAGGTAGGTTTAAAAGTGTCATTGCATGATGGTGACTTTTCAGTGGAGCAGTCTGCTAGCATTTTTTCAATCTGCACATGTGTGGGAAATGTGCCATGTGCGTGTATGTATATGTGTGTTCCACCCATTTAAAAAGAAAGCAGTCTGCTTGCATTTTTTTAATAGTATCTGCATATGAGTGGAGAATCTGCCATGTTCGTGTATTGTGTGTGGGGCAATTTGCCATGTCTGTGTGTATTATACGTGTGGTTCCACATGTAACAGCAATGTCATGGAACAACCACTAAACAATCCTCCATGAATTCATGTTATTCAACACACTCATATTATGTCTGTCTATGATGCATGCAAAAAGGTTTGACTTTATGGCAGAAGACTACCACAAAGGTTGATGGGATTGTTTTCTCTTGCTATAAAAATCTGCTGCAACAGAAACCTGTTCTTTACAAATGCTGTGTCTTGCGTTCTTATAAGTGTTTGCATCCTGCGTGATTTTACAATAGATGCCTATGACGCATGCCTTGGATGCACACCTATGATGCAGTTGTTGCCATTCTGCTTTTTTCTTGGGCATGCGCAGCATTGACACTGATAAGAGACTATTCTCTGCATGTGCTAGGGAAAAAAGGTAAACAACGGATACTGCGGGATCCTCCCGGATCCTTTAGTAAACTTTTAAAATTTCAGCTTTTTATTCCAAAATCATTGAGATGTGGACTTTTTACATATTTCCCCCCCCCCCCCCTAATTTTTTTAAATACCTCTACAGTTTTTTTTTAAACACTGTGAACCTCCTGAACTCTTCTACTATCCAGTAGAATTCCTGCACTCCTTAAAAGTCAAACCCCTGTGATGACATCTATTGTCTGATTCCTATCCCACAGAGTCGACTTTGGTGTGCCCCCGGGATCTGTCTTTCTCCACCGGTTCAAAGGAGTAACAAGCTGCATTTATTATTTCTATTTCAATTGTATTTAGAGTCGCTGGTAACTAATACCCGGAGGCAACAGGGAAGGGGATTTTGGGGTGAAGGTTTTGCACTCCAGGGAGGGGGAAGGTAAGAGGAGAGAGAATGATCTGGATCAAGGAGGTTAGTCTGAGACAGGAGACAGCATGAGCCTATCTGGCCCATTATGGGTGCTGAAGCCAGCAGTTGGAGCTTGCCACCACATTTGTACACCCAAAACCAGTGGTGTGCTGGTAAATTTTTAACAACAGGCTCTCTCCCCGGTCCACCTCGGCGCCCCCCCGTCCACCTCGGCGCCCCCCCCCCATCCACCTCTGCGCCCCCCATCCACCACTGTGCCCCCCCCCCCACCTCTGCGCCCCCCCCAAAAAAAAAAATTTGCAGAGCTGGCTATACCCGGGGGGGGGGGGGGGGCCAACACATTACTCTCTCCAGGAAAAAAAAATTAAATGATCCCAGGTTCCAATCTAATTCATGTTTAATATGGGATAAAATGCCATAAATAAGTAAATAAACATAACTTTTAACGTTCAGCACCTGATTCTCAAAGTGGACATATTCCAAACACTATAATGAAAATAAAATTATTTTTTTTCTACCTTTGTTGTCTGGTGACTTTGTTTCTCTGATCATGCTGGTCCAGTATCTGATTCTGCTGCTCTCTATCTGTTCCCTTGACTCCGTTTACAGGGCTTCCTTTCCATTTATTTCTTTTCTTTCTTTCTTTCTTCTTCATTTCTTGTCCTCCGCAGACTTGACTGTACAGTGGATCCAGCTTCTGCCTATTTTCTCCATCCATGTGCAGTTTCTCTCCTCACTTCCTTTTCCCTCATCTAATCTCCTTCCTCTATCTTCCCTCCATGTCCAGCATTTCTTCTCTCTCCCTTTCCTCCCCTCCATCCATGTCCAGAATTTCTCTTGCTCTCCCCTCCATCCATGTCTTGAAACTCTCCTCTCTCCCCTGCCCCTCTCTATCCATCCATACCCAGCAATTCTCTTCTCTCCCCTGCCCTCTGCCCATCCATGCCCAGCAATTCTCTCCTCTGCCCATCCATGCCCAGCAATTCTCTCCCCTGCCTCTCTGCCCATCCATGCCCAGCAGTTCTCTCCTCTGCCTCCCTCTGCCCATCCATGCCCAGCAATTCTCTCCCCTGCCCCCCTCTGCTCATCCATGCCCAGCAATTCTCTCCCCTACCTCCCTCTGCCCATCCATGCCCAGCAATTCTCTCCCCTGCCCCCCTCTGCCCATCCATGCCCAGCAATTCTCTCCCTCTGCCCATCCATGCCCAGCAATTCTCTCCCCTGCCTCCTTCTGCCCATCCATGCCCAGCAGTTCTCTCCCCTGCCTCCCTCTGCCCATCCATGCCCAGCAGTTCTCCTCCCTCCCGCTCCCATCTATGTGTAACGATGTCCTTCGCCCCCCCCCCCATCCTCCCCTGCCGCTCCCATCCATCAGTTTCAATTACCTGCCTCGAAGCGCCGCATTATTTAAGGCCTGCCTGCTGCCCATCTCCAGCTGCCTTCCCTGCTTGCTTCTCAGGCGTTCGGTTCGCGCCCTTAGTCCCGCCGCGGGAAAAGGAAATGACGTCAGAATGATGTCAGAAGGCGGGACTAAGGGCGCGAACCGAACACCTGAGAAGCAAGCAGGGAAGGCAGCTGGAGACGGGCAGCAGGGCTTTAAATAAGGCGGCGCTTCAAGGCAGGTAATTGAACTGACGGATAGTAGTGGCAGGGGAGGATGGGGGGGCGAAGGACATCACTAGACATGGATGGGAGCGGGAGGGGAGGTAAGCATGGCGCCCTCCTGCCATGCTTACCTTGTGCAATGGAGCCGGCTCGCCCTGTACAACAACCGGCTCGCAAGAGCTGTCAAAATTTAACAAGTGGCTCTTGCGAGCCGTTGCGAGCCGGCTCCAGCACACCACTGCCCAAAAACAATTGCAAAATCCTATCTACTAAAATAAAAAGCACCTCCAACATTCTGAAGCTGACTCCATGGCTTCAGTAAAGGGTTCGTAATGGTGTCACATCTCTCTCTGCCCCGCCCTCGCGACAAAATGTGATGACGTCGAGGGCGGGTAATCAGAAGGCAGGACTGAGGGAACGAACTCACCTCCAACATTCTGAAGCTGACTCCGTGGATGGCCGGGCTTTCAACAACGCCACCGCTTCGACGGAGCTAATCTGGGGACACAGTACAATCGGTGGGTGGCTGGAGAGGGGGGGCAGGGGACAGACGAGTATTGCAGGGTGGCTGGAGGGGGGCAGGGGACACAGGACAATCGCTGGGAGGCTGGAGGGGGGCAGGGGAGAGAGCAGAATCACTGGGTGGCTGAAGGGGGGGGCAGGGAAGAGAGCAGAATCGCTGGGTGGCTGCAGTGGGGGCAGGAGACAGAGGAGAATCGCTGCATGACTGGAGGGGGGCAGGGGATACAGGAGAATCGCAGGGCGGCTGGAGGGGGGCAGGGGAGAGAGCATAATCGCTGGGTGGCTGGAGGGGGGCAGGGGAGAGAGGAGAATCGCTGTATGGCTCAAGGGGGGGCAGGGGATACAGGAGAATAGCTGGGTGGCTGGAGGGGGGCAGGGGAGATAGCAGAATCGCTGCATAGCTTGAGGGGGGGGCAGGGGAGAGAGGAGAATTGCTGGGTGGCTGGAGGGGGACAGGGGAGAGAGGACAATCACACACACTCTCTCTCTCACAGACACACTCGCACCCAGTCTCACTCTCTGTCACATACACACACTCGCACGGTGCTGCCAACCACACAGAGGAGGGGAGAGGCAGGGGGTCCTGAGACCACAGGGGAAGGGAGGGGAACGCAGAGGGGGGAGGGGGTCCTCAGACCTGAGAGGGGGGAGGGGATCCTGAGACCAGAAGGGGTACTGAGACCACAGAGGAAGGGGGGAGGTATCTCTGTCACACACACACTCTCTCACGCACACTCTCTCACAGTCAGCGTCTTTCTCTCTCTCACTCAGTCTCTTACACTATGCCTCACACTGTATCACATTCACTCTCTATGTGTCACACAGTCGGTCTCACACACTCGGTCTCACAGAGTCTGTGTATCGCACACATACTCTCACACTCTGTCTCACACACAGTCTCTCTCTCTCTCTCTCACACACAGTGTATCTGTGTGAAACACATACTCTCTCTCACAGTCACTGTGTCTCACATACACACTCGCACACACTCTCATTCAAACTCACACACACTCTCTCTCTCTCTCACAGACACACTCGCACCCAGACTCTCTCTCTGTCACACACACACACTCGCACATTCACTCTCTCTCTGTCACACAGTCACTCTCACACACACTCTCTCAAACATACACACTCCGAGGAAAACCTTGCTACCGTTTCATTTGTGTCAGAAACGGGCCTTATTTACTAGTTAGAAATAACAGTGTAAACTGTTCCGATTAGATTGGCAGTGCCTTCAAAGGTGGAGGATAAAGGATTTTAATTTCTTTTTTTAGTTGACAGCTTTTTTATTGATTTGAAAGGTTCCCAAATTTACATATATATCATGAAATAATATTGAATATTACTAAAAAAAATAATTAAAATTATTGTATGTGGTAGAAATAGCAGTAATAAACGCTGTATTTTGTACTCATCTTTCTACACTGTTCTATAGAATGCAATAATACATGACCAAATTTAAGGGAGGATATCCTGTTTCCTGACAGGTTCATCTTAACTGTTGTAATCTGCCTTGGGAAGCCTGGTGTTATAAAGATGGAATATATTGAAATTAAATGGAAGTAAAATTAAACTCCCCTTTCATTGGGGCATATGAAATCACATCTTCACCTCATCGCTTTTGTAGAAATTAATGTTTTAGATACACAAATGAATTATACTGTTTTGACAAGTGGTTTTATAAGTGAAAATGATAAAAATAAATATTTTGTTTCATGCAGATTTCTCATTTGTTCAAACATGGGCTATAAGCCCCTAATGCAGTCCATTGGTTTTCTTATACTTTTTTTCTTGTGCTGACTTATATTGTGCAAGAACTGAAAACTCTTATTTCCTCTATCTGGTCAATTATAAAAGGAGCTCATTGTGTACACTATCCACCCTAAAAAGTTGTGTTGTGGCTGTACATGAGGAATTGTGATGTTGCATAAATCAGTGTGTGTTTGTGTTCCTAGTCATGCATCCAAAGGTTATGTAATCCTTTCAAGAAAGCCAGCTAACCATTTAACTTTGTAGTGGAACATAACCACAAAGGTATGGTATAGTCGCATTTTTAATTTGGCAATACTAGAGCCCAGCTAAGGAACAGGTTATTTTGAGTTAGTCTTCACTGGATCAGATGGATACAGGTGGATATGTCCCTTGTGGTGCAAATTACTGCAGGATCCAGGTGCATCCAGCCCTTGTGTCAAAAATTACAAGCAGGATCCAGGTGTATCCAGCCGGATCAAGATGGATAGAGCCTTGTTGTGAAAACTAATGCAAGATGCAAGTGGATTCAGCACTTGTAGTGAAAATTAATGCAGGATCCAGGTGCATGCAGATCTTCTAGACAGCTTTACTGCTAGATATAACTGTTCTGGTGGAAATTTGTACTGGATCCAGGAGGATCCAGCTCTTCCTTTGGTATTGTGTACTACAATGTGATGGATCCAGCTCTTCTGTTGTTACTTGGTAATGTATCCTAATAGACACACTCTTTTGTTGTAATTTATTGCTGGATAAGAGTCAATCAGGCTGTTCTGGTGGGAATAAGGTCTGAATCAGGCAGGGTATAGCCCTTCTCGAGAAATGTGGTGCTGGATCTAGGTAGATGCATAACCTCTTTTCTGAATTATTGCCAGATGCAGTTGGAAACATCCTTTCTTATGGTATTATGTGATAGAAGAGGGTAGAAATAGGGAATTAGGGCCACTTGTGAGTAAAGGGAACAGGACTACAGATGTCCAGCTGAGGCAGTGCAGGTTCCATTGTATATAGAGCTCCCCAGCCCCCTTGGCAATATAGGTTTTATTAGAATTCAGAACATGAGTAGCTACATTTTTTTTAAAAGGGGCACAAACTCCACAGGAAACACACCTCCATCTCTGACACCAAACCCAGCATTTCCCCCTACCTCTATTAATATTCTATTGTTGTGATTCACCCCCTGTGTGCCCACCCCCCCATATCCAGCATCTCTCTCATCTACTTCTCAACCTTCCCTTTCCTTATCCATCTCCGATACGCCATAAATCGTGGCACCCTTAGGGGGTCAGCTTTATCAGCATTACTTTTTAATTTACATATGTCATCTTTGAGTATAGTGTTCCAGGAGTATCATTAAGAATGTATGCGGATGACATCCAATTTTTTTCCTATATCAGATGATATTCAGAATTTGTCTCAGACTTTGGTCACATGCTTATATAAGATTGGTGATTGGATGAAACAACATAAGCTATCTTTGCATTTGGCAAAAACAGAAATTATGTATATTGGTTGATGTTTGGATCCTCTCTGCCTTCTATTTTAAATTATCAGGGTATGAGTTTTATAGTTAAAAAGCCATGTCTTCATAATCTAGGAATGATGTTAGACTCTGGTTTAGTATTTCCCAAACCTGGTCCTGGAGGCACCCCAGTCAGTCAGGTTTTCAGGATATCCACAATGAATATTCATGAGAGCGATTTGCATGCAGTAAAGGCCTGCGATTCAGCTTTGTCTGTAGAATCTGCTGTCCAAGGAGGTTTAATGACCAGAGATGGCATGAATATATCTCACCCATTATTTGGGCTGAAACCTGTGGGTGGAGCTTGCCGCCATATTGGTCAGAACAAAACAATTGCTATTGGAAACAATAGTAAACGTATGAGTTTTTATTAAACCTCCTAGGATCACTGGAATGAATGAGATTGTGTAATCAATGGTGGATCTCATCAAAAAGATTAAAGTAATGAGAGGGAGGGGTGGGACGGAAAAGATCAAAAATAATGGTTGATGCACTCAATATCTCATTCGTACTCAGATTGATGATAACTATGTTTTGATATGTTAGATGCGATGACTGCTTGTTTTGTTAAATCCTCAATAAAAATTGTTGAAAATAAAAAGCAGAGCTGCCAAGGGGTCCCAATTTTTGAGAGGGAGATTTTAGTACACACCGCTAGCCCTGCCCCACTTTGCCCTGGCTCCACCCACTGGCACACCTCAAACCCAAGGCCATTTCAGAAAATATTTTATTTATTAGCCTAATACCCTTTTCAATTGGCTTTCGGAGGCCGGAACCGTCAGGTCAGTATAATGCTGTTATGGTATCCTCTCCTGACCTGAGGAGGGAAGTGCTGGTCTCTGAAAGCTAATCAAAAATGTTTTAAAATCAGTGAAGGTATCAGCTTATTTTCTATTTTGTATTTTCTTTGCATTTATTAATCTTTATTAACACAGCTACCATATTACTTTATACTAAATTAAAAATAAAATTATTTTCTGTAAACCTCCTAGGATTTGCATTCTCTCTGTTAGGAAGGAATGGGGTGGATGTAAGCGGAGTTGTTGGGGGGGAGAGTTTTTGAGGGGTCTGTAAAGGGGGGCTATATGCAAAATATATTTGTCAGTGTACCAGACCTTACTTTGTTATTTGAAATGCTGTATTATGGATTTCGGTGCTGCGCACAACGCCTGTATTTTTTTCTTTTTATATAGAAATACTAGTAAAAAAGCCCCGTTTCTGATGCAAATGAAACGGGGGCTAGCAAGGTTTTCTTCTGTGTGCATGTGGGAATGTGTGTGTCCCTGCCCTCTGTGCCCTCTCTCCCCTCCCCCCTCTGAGTCCTTCATTGTTACAGACAGAGCGATTTGATTTCCTGCTTTGCTGTTTTCCTTCACTGTTTGTGTTAGAGAGAGAGCGAGGGCGGGGCAGACACTCATGGGGAAACCAGATATCTCTCCCCCTTCACACTTCCGGCTGGAGGCTTCATAGAATGTTGGTGTTGCCTTTTATATAGAGAGATCTTTATTGTCATCATAAGAAAAAAGAAAGGCGTATAGCACATCACTGAAATCCAAAATACAGCACTGCAAATAACAATAACCTTGATTCTGAACCGTTTCTCAACAGAAGGGTTATATCTATATGGATCCAGATGGACAGGATATATTTGAATTATAAAAAAAATCCAATCCTTAGCTCAGGATCATGCCAGATCCAGCAGTAATCCCTAGTAAGAAGGGTTGGATCTGGCTGGCCCCATGTGAAAATCACACTTGAGGGAATGGGTCATTCCATATCCCAAAGTAACTGAAACCAGAAAGGAGGTTCTTGGCTACTTTTTTTGATTCTCAAAAGGGATCCATCCTTCCCAAAGGAGATAACACATATCTTCAGGTACATCATTTTAAAGTTGCAAGATACGGAGAGATTCAGATGGATACAGCCCTTGTAGACAGACTCATTCCTGGATCCAGGTTAATCCAGCCCTTCTGAAGGGAAATACTGCTGGATCCAGGTGGTTCCAGCAGTTGTGGTGAAAATTACTGTTGGATCCAGGTGTAACCAACCCTTGTGGAGAGACACATTGCTGGATCCAGCAACTTTAGTGAAAAATATTGCCAGATCCAGGTTAATCCAGCCCTTCTGGAGCGGAAATCCTGTTGGATCCAGCCCTTGTGGTGACACATATAACTGGATTCAGGAATATGCAGCCCTTCTGGGGAGAAACACAATGGGACCCAGGTGTATACAGCCCTTCTGGTGAGAATTACTGCTGCATCCAGGTGTATGCAGCCCTTGTGATTAGAAGTACAGCTGAATCCTGCCCTTCTGGACTTATTGCTGAATCCAGGTGTATGCAGCCCTTCGGGTGAGAAATACAACTGGATCCAGGTGCATGCAGCCTTTCTAGGGAGAAATACAGGTGGATCCAGGTGTATGCAGTGGTGGATGCAGCCCTTTGGGTGAGAAATATAAGTACATAAGTAATCCAGGCCAAGGGCACCTGGCAAGCTTCCCAAACGTACAAACATTCTATACATATTATACCTGGAATTGTGGATTTTTCCCAAGTCCATTTAGTAGTGGTTTATGGACTTGGATCCAGGCGTATGCAACCCTTGTTGTGAAAAAATACAGCTGGATCCAGGTGAATCATGCCCTTCTAGCGAGAATCTAGTCTAGGATGAGTGTGGTTTTCCTATATTTAATGGTGTTCTTTTCCAAATCTCTTATTTTTTTTCCTTTTATATTGTAAACCACTTTGACTATGTAAGAAAGGTGGTAAATCAAGTATTTTAAACTATTAATTACTACTGAATCCAGGTAGATGCAACCCTTCTGCAGGGAAGCACTGCTAGATCCAGGTGTATCCAGTCTTTTGAGTGAGAAATACGACAGGATCCAGGTAGATGCAGCCCTTCTAGTGAGAAATACAATTGGATCCAGGTGTATCTATCTCTTCTCTCCTTGGAACTCCAGCATCTCTCTCTTCTACCCTCCCATGATTTCACCTTCTATGCCCTTCCTCCACCCCCACCCCTCTCTGAATCCACAGCATGTCCCTCCTGCCTTTCTCCCCATATGATATTCAGTCTCATTCTCATTCTTCTTCCTCTACATTTTAAGCACATCTTCCTTCCTCCTCTCTGTCCTGTCATGCTTGCCTTTATCTACAGAAAATGACTCCAACTTCCTCCTCCCCCTCATCAAAATCACCCCACCCCCACGTTAGCAGGCATGTCTGTGCTTGCTCTTTCCTAACATTGTCCAACTTATTCCCTCTCTCTGCTTCCCTTCAATCCCTACCCCCCTCCGCAGCAGCTTACACTCTCCCACTCACCCCGTTCCTAACGATCATAAAATTTAACTCCCGTTCCTGCCGATCATGAGAATCCCGAATACTGTACGCACTAGTGGCCATCCAAACAATGAAGCACTCCAGTCTGAAGGTAGTAATCCGGGGACCTGATGCACAAAGCTTGCCGTGCTAGTAATGTGAATTTTCAACTGGTTCCAGCTAGTCTAGCGAGCTATTTAGTGGGAGATGCACAAAAGGGTACAGTAAGATGTTTTCCGTTCGCATTAGCATATGAGCTGGTTAGTACTGAAATTAGCATAACTCTGGATGAACAGCCATTACTGAGTGATGCAAGGAAAGGACTGCTCACCTTTAACACGTGATATTTTATGGGTGGTCTGAAGATGTCGGTGGCTTTGGGGAGCTGCCAGCTGTCTAGTGTGTATCAAATACATGACCCATCCAATATGTGCGTGTATTTTGCTGTCAACAGTACATGTTATTAGGGCATCTCCTGTGTGCGTGCAAACGTGCGTGAGTAGGTGGTTAAAAAAAGCCACACTCTTGTGTGTCTGATGCCACAGAAAATGGAAGGTGCTCTGGGTCTCTGTGGGCGTAAACCCAACTTTTCTGATATGGACGCACACCTATGATGCAATTTTCTTGGACATACCTATAACAATGGTGTAAATTAAATGTGCACATGTGCTAGCAACTTCTCTACCATGGATTTCAATGCATTCCCGGGACTTTCATGCATCGGCCTCTAAAACAGCGTGCAGCTAATTTGCATACAATTTCCTTTGAGCCTGTAGTTGTGTGAAACTGTAAAAAAAAATCCTTGCATGCTGCCACTGGAGCAGAGCCTGAGCTGTAAAACAAAACAAAACAAAAACACTTGCTGGAGGGGTGGAACATTTGCTGGGGTGGTGCTGTGAGCCTGAGGGTTGGGGCAGGGGGAGCTGTTAAACAAAAAAAAGTTTGCTGTGTGTGTGTGCAGCATGGAGGAGTGAGGGGCTAATTAAAGAAAAAAATGCTGGATGTGTCTGTGGCGGGACTATGGGAGGAAAAAAGCGAGCAGGGAGCTGTTAAAAATAAAAAAATGTTTGCTGGAGAGACTGGGTCTGGGACGGCGGGGGACTCCATCCCAGTCCCCCTCCATCCCAGACCTAGTTCCTCCAGCAAATCCTTTCAGCCATTAATTTATGCTTGCTTTGGACTTGGGAGGGAGGGGCAGGGGGGCTGTTTAAAAAATAATTCTGGACATTCTGAGTCCTCACTGCTGTTGGGAGCGGTAGGAGGTGAACCGCTCCTGCAGCCTGGGGGTGACATCTCACTCAGTCCAGAGATCAGAATACCGCCGCCAATGCCAGCAACCACACAAGGAGTGACTGGACAGGGTTTCCCATGGCCCGAAGAGGAAATGGTTCTCCCTGACACGGGGACAGACCCGAGTAGTGGAGTGCCGATTACTCTGGTAGATTACCAGCGTGACACAGCAAGGAAGCGGAGCTTCCGATGGAACAACCTTGGGGAAGGAGTTGCAACCTTCTGGAGACTCTTTGACGGAACTATCTTTATTGAGTAAGTCTTTCTTGCCAACAAAGCCTACAGTTCTAACTCTGGAAGTTATTTGGGAAGCATTAATGGGATTAGAGATACCATTCTCTAGAAAAATGGTCTCACTAGTAAAACAAGTTCAAAAACCCCATGAGAGGATTTCAGCTCTGGAAAAGGAAATAATAGTGATTGAAGGAAAAATTGAGACCAATAGCAATGATATTAAACAATTCCAACAAACTCAAATAAATATTATTAAAGAAAATAAATGGCTGCAGCGTAAAGTTGAAGCATTGGAAAACCAGCAAAGGTTCAAAACTTTGCGTTTAGTGAATTTTCCTAAACGGGTGTCTGTAGCACTGACAATAACTTTTAAAAAATATATGTTGGAAGTATTAAGAATACCAGAAGCAGCATATCCTCCAATCGCAAAGATTTATTACCTTCAGCCTTACAAAAAGGAATTAACTGATCAAGTAGTGATTGAAGGAACTGATGTGGTTTTTGAGACTTTAAATTTAACAGAAATACTTGACGATGATAAGGCTGGAATCCAAATAACAACCCTCATTGTGACTTTTGTACTGCAATCAGATAGGGATTGGAGCCTTAAACGATTCTTCCGATATAGAGAGGAGACCTTTTTGGCTTATAAAATTAGAATATTTCCAGATGTCTCTAAAATGACCCAAAAGAGGAGAAAATGTTTTCTTAAACTACGTCCATTGGTTGTGCAGTTAGGTGGATTGTTTTGGCTCAATTTTCCATGTAAATGTGTTGTGAAGTATCAATTAGTGAAGTATGTTTTCTTAGAACCCTTACATTTAAGTTCCTTTTTAGAGTAAAAAAAGGTTACATCCCCTCCCCCAAATTCAGAAGCAATAATGATATCTACACCATGATCTATTAAGATAATTACTGTGATTTTCCTTCATGTAACTGTTGGATAATTAAAGCTAGGAATCTTTTTTCTTTTCCTATCAGTATAGTGCTTGCTCTCCTCTAAAGGTTTGTGGACTAAATAAGGTTATAAATATAAATATTTTCTTTTTCCTGTGTAGGGATGATGTTAAAGTGAAAGTATATTCCTTATTTTCTGTTACAAGAGAACTCTTGGAAAGTGTAAATAAATTGTAAAAAAATAAAATAAAAAAGTCCAGAGGCCAGCAGCAGGTCTCTCTCTCCCTGAGGGACTCCACTACTCGCACTGCTTGTCTCAGAGGGAGAGAGGAGGCGGTCAGGACAGGGGCTTTAAAAAAAAAAAAAAAACCCTGGTCCTTGCTAGTAGGGAGGGTGGGAGGAAGTACTCCTCTGTCCTACTCATCTGGGGAGGAAGGGCTGTTCAAAAAAAAAAAAAAGCTTAGTTGCAGATCTGTACTATGTCACAAGGGAGGGAGGAGGAGCTCTATAAAAATAAAGCTTGCCATTAGTGTTGATGATGGGTTAGTCTCCCTTTCCCTCTCCTCCATGCAGCCATCATCCCTGTTCATCCAAAACAAAGCAAGCCAATACGAGCTGCTCTACCCACAGGTACCATTTTTTTAATGTACTGATGTTCATTATGAGGATTGATTATGCTGATGATTATTATGAGGGTTATGATTATGATGATTATAATTATTACAATATCAATATTCTATGATTATGCTGCTGATTAGAATTACAAAAATTCATTACATTATTAATATTTGTATGAATGTGCTATTTTTGGGCTACTTTTGGCCACAAATTAGGTTGGAAAATGTTTCACCATTGTGGTGTGTGCTGCACGCCAAATACGTGGGTTGTGCTGCAGTTGCTGCTCCCCTTACTAGTCTGTGGGCAGACTAGAGGCTGTGCTGTGCTGCCTGCGTCACTTTGCCCCCTCCAGGCTCTCTCTGCACTACCAATTGAGTGAATGAAATGGAGGTGCTGAAGAGAACCAGGGTGGAAAGGTGCTTGCTCGCCTAGGGCGGGGACCGAGGGTGCCTGCAAGACACGCTGTTGGTAGCATTTTTATTTGATCTTGCTGTGTACATCCATATGCTGTACACATGCCATTGCCGGCTTGTACAGCCTATGGATGTACAGAGAGAAAGGAAGTATTGGTTTTTCATCAAAGTAGAGCTTGGTTTTAAATTGTAAATCATTGTGCCATGAGGGGCTGGTTATAGAGACTCCCTGATGATTATGCTGCTGATGCCATTATGCTGATTACAATATAAATATTATCAACCATATTAATATTTATATTTACCTTATTAATACTCGTATTGACCTCAATATTCATATTTACCTTAATATTTATATTAATATTGGGCTATATTTGGGCTGTAAAAGTTTTCGCCATCTGGCAACACATCGGCTTTGTAACCCACTTATTTGGTGAATCTACCCGTCTTCAGAGCATAAATATAAAAACATGAGAAGAAAATACTTACTGCGCCTGAAAGTAACTCATCCTGAACTCCCGAGAGGTGTAAGCTAAATTCAAATACACCTGAAACTGTATTTATGTTAACTTGTTCATTACCATCGATTTTATACCCACCACGAGGACTCACCATGCAGTTATAGTGGGCAGAAAGCGTTCCGTCTGCGCTCTTGTAGAGGCGCCCGGTGCTGTCGTTCTGTTCCCGCTGTTGACAAAACCCGCAGCCCCAGCGGCTCGCCATCGCTCTCACTCCTTACCAGTAATTATTACTGACCAACCAAGGAGCAGCAGGCACTGGCAGAGTGGGGAACTTTACAAGGCGAACTGAGGCTTCCTGGCGTTGAGAAGAGTTAGTTTCGGTTTCTCAGCATCTGATCTGATTGATTCCGGGATTCAGCAGTCAGATCGCGGATGTTGACCCCACCCTCTACACAAAAAAAGAGAGAGCCGCCCGGAGCAATGTTGGTGTCTTTATTATGTTCTTACTTGTCCTGAGTCTTTTACAATTTCTCTTAACGAGTTACTGGAGTAGCCTTGGAACGGGAAGGAAACTTTACCCCTAAGGAACGCCCCAGATTTCACAAGCCCGCGTAGTACCTCATTGAATCCAATGTTGTTTCTGGGACTGATGCAGCCTGCCCCTGCCTGCACTATCTTTCTTCTGAGAGTTACTCTGTAGATTGCAAAGACGTAGTTGCCGTATAGAGCAGGTTATCAATAGAAATCAAACAAAATAAAACATGGAAAAGAAAATAAGATGATACCTTTTTTATTGGACATAACTTAATACATTTCTTGATTAGCTTTCGAAGGTTGCCCTTCTTCGTCAGATCGGAAATAAGCAAATGTGCTAGCTGACAGTGTATATAAGTGAAAACATTCAAGCATTACTATGACAGGGTGGGAGGAGGGGGGTGGGTAGGAAGTATGCATGGGGACATCAAAGCATATCATTGATATTCTAACAGGATGGGTGTGGATAGGTGAGGGGTGGGGTGATCAACAGAGACATACAGCTTTAAGGTTTATAATGGGCTAGGAACCTCAGATCCTTGTTAAGTCCTTTCTGTTTGGTACTTTCTTGTATGGTTTTAAAGTTACCTTTCAGGATTCTCACTGTGAAGTCACTGGTACAGTGTCCTGGTCCAGGAAAATGCTGATCAACAGGTGTGGGAACCCTACTGGCACCAGTATTGTTCATGTGATGTCTATGTAAATTGAATCTTGTCTTCACTTATATACACTGTCAGCTAGCACATTTGCTTATTTCCGATCTGACGAAGGGCAACCTTCGAAAGCTAATCAAGAAATGTATTAAGTTATGTCCAATAAAAAAAGGTATCATCTTATTTTCTTTTCCATGTTTTATTTTGTTTGATTTCTATTGATAACCTTAAGAGTGGACTAACACGGCTACCACACTCCTCTACATATAGAGCAGGAAACCCTGACCTTGTAACTTCTTTCCTGAGCCAAAGAAACATTTTAAATAATACAGGTGTATTGTAGCTTGGTATAGTAAACTTATAATAGGAAATGGGAGTAGATATTTTTGCAAAGTTTTGGGGATGTAAGAACATGCAGGCTAAGGCTAACAGGAGTAGATGTCAGCTCTACAGGGGGACGGTATAAAAAGCCAGGGAAAATCCCGAGGATCCCGCTATTCCGTTTTTTTACCTTTTGCCCTCTGCAGGTGCAGTAGATGCTTGAGGATACCCACGGCAAACGTTGTGTCCATGGGTAATTTGTGTTGAGTTTAGCACGCCCCAATCATTACAAAAGTTTCTATTAATTTTAAACCCTCCCTTTATGCACTACTTCACACTAGATTTTACAGTTATAGCTATATAGCTATATATATATATATATTGATTTTGTTGAGGCTGAGTAGGAAGTGAGCCTTAGCTGAATATTTGTGCCTTATTACCATTTTCAGTATGTGTGTGTGTTTTGTATTTAATGTATATTTATGACAAAATTTTGTTTAATTTATTATAACTACGTAAAGCAGGATACAAATGTGAAGGATTAAAAGAACTGGTTAAACCTGAGCATTTAGGGGCCCTTTTCCTAAAGCTTAGCATACTCTAAATAATAAGAAGCCCACAGCTAGAAGGATGCTAGGCTGCATAGAGAGGGGTATAACCAGCAGAAGAAAGGAGGTATTTATGCCCCTGACCAGTTGTTGGCGAGACCCCACATGGAGTATTGTGTTCCGTTTTGGGTATTCAGTTTTGGAGGCTGCATCTTGCTGAGGACGTAAAAATGCTTGAAGCAGTTCAGAGAAAAGTGACAAAAATGGTATAGGGGATTCTGTCACAAGACACGAGGAGAGACTTCAGGACTTGAACATGTGTATCTTGGAGGAAAGGAGAGACAGGGGTGATATGATAAAGACATTCAAATATTTGAATGGTATTAATCTACAAACAAACCTTTTCTAGAGATTGGAAGGTAGTAGAACTAGAGGACATGAATTGAGGTTGCAGGGGGGCTGACTTAGGAACAATGTCAGGAAGTACTTTTTCAAGGAGAGGGCGATAGATACCTGGAATGCCCTCCTATGGAAGGTGGTGGAGTTGAAAATGGTAACAGAATTCAAAAATGTGAGGGATAAACACAAAAGAATCCTGCACAGAAGGCATGAAACCAGAGAAGCTTAGCAGTGATTAGATGGCAACACCAGTAACTGGGAAGCAAAGCCAGTGCTGGGCAGACTTCTACAATCTGTGCCCTGATTGTGGCTGGACAGATTCAGCTTCAGTAGTTGAACAAGGGCAGTGCTGGGCAGACTTCTACGGTTTGTGAACTGATCATGGTTAGACAGAGAGGCCATTGTCGAGACTTCTACAGTTTGTGCCCTGATTGTGGCTGGACAGATTTAGAATGGCTGTAGTGGGGCTTCGATTATAGCCACATAGCAAGCAGCTCTGGAGTTGAGCTGCGCGTCTCCAGACTGACCTTGAAGGCCCAAGAGGCAGATCGACACCTTGTCTGGTGGCCTCGGAAAGGCAGGAAGGCGGCAAGAGACCGGATCAGAACCAGGAACCCTTGGCTGGTCCGAGGTTGAGACTCTGAGATGGGATCTCCTGTACCGTGCCAGCTGGGAGAGAACAAGGCCATCGATACACTTGGCAGCAGACAGTGGGAGTCACCAACTCCTGGAACCCCTCAGGGCGCCTTACCAGCAAGAGTCCCGATCCCGAGAGACAATGCTGTGGGAGCCACAAGGTTCACTGCCCACCCGTGGCAGAGGCAGCGAATCAGGGATAACATAGTAAATGATAGCAGATAAAGACCGGAACGGTCCATCCAGTCTGCCCAACAAGATAAACTCATTTTACATGGTATGTAATACTTTATATGTATACCCGAGTTTGATTTGTCACTGCCTTTCTCAGGGCACAGACCGTAAAAATCTGCCCAGCGCTGTTCCTGTACTAAAAGATCTAAAGCTAACGTCGAAGCCCCTTAAAATTTACACTCCAGCCCATCCATATCTTCTCAGTCACGATCAGGGCACAGACCATAGAAGTCCGCCCTGCACTGGTTTTACTCTCCAAATACCGGCTTCGCCACCCAATCTCTGCTAAGATTCTGTAGATCCATTCCTTCTAAACAGGATTCCTTTGTGTTTATCCCACGCATGTTGAATTCCATTACTGTTTTCATCTCCATCTCCTGCAGGAGGGCATTCCACGTATCTACCACCCTCTCAGTGAAAAAATATTTCCTGACATTACTCCTGAGTCTGCCCCCCTTCAACCTCAATTCATGTCCTCTAGTTCTACCACCTTCCCGTCTCCGGAAAAGGTTCATTTATGGATTAATACCTTTCAAATATTTGAACGTCTGTATCATGTCACCCATGTTTCTCCTTTCCACCAAGATATACATGCTCAGGTCAGCAAGTCTCTCCTTGTACAGTTTGCAACGGAAATCCCATAAACTTAAACTCACTCTAATTGCTCTAAATCAATAGGATATAAATGAGACAAAGAACAATTATGTTTTCATTTAATAATATATAGCCTCATACGTCCAGGGTACCTTTATATGAATTTAGGACACCACTGACTGACATTCATCATCGGCTACCACCACCTACCAAGCGCTGCAGAGAAAAACTCTCCTATCAAGTCATGAGAGAAAAGTCTGCAGTGCTTAGACAGCTGGGACAATCAATTATAATAAGTCATAAGTTCAAATGCTCATCAATCCTAACTAAGACCCCACAAAAAAAATTATAAAGGGTCTAAAAAGAAAAAAAGAAAAAATGTAATCAACAAAAAATATAGGAACACAGCAGCCAGGATTCTATATATATACTTAGCTTTTGCCTTATTTCAAAAAGCTTAGTCGTTGATCAATTCACTTTGATGTCCATGGCTGTGACTCCTTAAAGTCCATGTATTACTCCCACTCTTTTTTGTTCTTATTCTTATTCCTCGACAGGATTAGGACTCCTACTGTTTCGTTTTCTTCATCAGGAGAAACCATAAGAACACATCATACATTTCTCTTCATATCAATATCGGCACAAAATGGCGAATGTTTATATAAGACGCCTAGAGGAAGACTCCTCCTCCCTCTGACGTCATTAATACTTCCTCAATCATGAACCAATCAGTAAAAAGCAGCCCATTCCATCGGGCCATTCAGTCCATTAGGGCTGACAGATTGTTGATTACATTTTTTCTTTTTTTCTTTTTTTCTTTTTAGACCCTTTATAAGTTTTTTTGTGGAGTCTTAGTTAGGATTGATGAGCATTTGAACTTATGACTTATTATAATTGATTGTCCCAGCTGTCTAAGCACTGCAGACTTTTCTCTCATGACTTGATAGGAGAGTTTTTCTCTGCAGCGCTTGGTAGGTGGTGGTAGCCGATGATGAATGTCAGTCAGTGGTGTCCTAAATTCATATAAAGGTACCCTGGATGTATGAGGCTATATATTATTAAATGAAAACATAATTGTTCTTTGTCTCATTTATATCCTATTGATTTAGAGCAATTAGAGTGAGTTTAAGTTTCTGATATAGTATTGCTCTATGCAGTTTTGAACGGAAATCCCATACCATTTTCGTAGCTTTTCTTTGCACAGCTTCCAGTCTTTTTACATTTTTAGCAAGATACAGCCTCCAAAACTGAACACAATACTCAAGTGGGGCCTCACCAACGACTTGTAGAGGGGCATTAACACCTCCTTTCTTCTGCTGATTATACCCCTCTCTATGAAGCCTAGCATCCTTCTGGCCACGGCCATCACCTTGCCACATTATTTCTTCACCTTCATATCATCAGACACCAACACCCCAAGATCTTTTTCCTACTAATCTGTCCCCTCCTATTTGGTATCTCTTTTGGGTTTCTACACCCCAAATGCATCACTCTGCACTTCTTGGCATTAAATTTTAACATTTTGTACTTAATACACAGAAACCGCTATGCCTATTTTTTGTATTTTTTATCTTGCTGTGAATTTTCTACTGTGTCAAATTTAGTTATTTTAAAATATTAATGACAGTGCTCAGGTGTTACATATTACTCCAGTCAAGTTTCTCTTAGTAATGGCTCATAACCCACATCATTACACCATAGCCCTCCTCTCCTCCTTATTTGCTCAAACCTCTATATCTTTAATTCGTGACCCTTTTCCCGTGTAGCTCAATTCTCTTCAACTATTGCTTGTTTCTCCATTGCCTCCATTAGCAATAGTTGAAGAGAATTGAGCTGCACGGGAAAAGGGTCACGGAGTTCAATATTGCACAACTTGACGTAGTTACTCCGGAGCAACAACCACATCATCATTAGTGCAAGAGAAAACCAACCCTAAGATAAGTGCATTTATCATTACATTGATAAAACGGGACAGAGTGCTGAATATAAATACCTGAAAACAAGATATAGAGGTTTGAGCAAATAAGGAGAAGAGGAGGGCTATGGTGTAATGATGTGTGTTATGACATATTACTAAGAAACTTGACCGGAGCAATATGTAACACCTGAGCACTGTCATTAATATTTTAAAATAACTAAATTAGACACAGTAGAAAATTCACAGCAAGATAAAAAATAAAAAAAATAGGCATAGCGGTTTCTGCGCATTAAGTGTAAAAAAGTGGAACCAGAAAGAATAGTTACCCCAGAAAAAATAACGTGCTATATATCATTAAATTTTAACTGCCAGACCCTCAACCATTCTTCGAGATGTGTGAACTGGTGCTCTTGGAGAGTTTGAGTTGGCGTTTCTGGTCTTACTTCCATATGTTAATTGGAAGGCTGATCGGGGGTACGATGGTCATCGGGAGTTGTCGGTTTGTCAGGGGAGGGGGGAGTGTGGAGCTGGGAGGTCTGCGGTACATGCATCCGTTAGTTCTGTGTTACATGTGTCCATTGGCTCGGGGGCTGATCGGTGGTGGGTGGACTGCAGTATTTGTATGCGGTTGTTGGCATTGGGGCTGTTCAGGGGGCACTGCAGGTGCTCACCTGTGTCCATTGGTTTGGGCTCCTCCAGCTTAGTCCCTGTGAACTCCCTTTGGGCAGATCCGACATTTGATTGCTTGTAGGTCAGGTCTGTGAGGCTTTCGTAGCTCCCTTAGTTCTCTGCTTAGGATAGGAGGGACTGTCTGTCGATGCCTCAGCAATCACCCCAGCTACCCAGCCTCACAGATTACAAAAGCATCAGGAATTTGGTTTTGTCTCTATTAAATCTGAGTTAGAAGGTGGTTGCCCAATCTTCCATAAGGTCCAGTCCTTTTTTTATTCTGTCCAATTCTGATCCAAAAGTAGAGTTGACCAACAAGATACTTTTTGAGAGTTTGTCTCTTGGAAGTGGGTGAGGTGGTCTTCTACAAATGGTCGCAGTGGGAATGTTATAAGGCTAATGTTTTCTATTATAATTTTCAAGAAGCTTGGGGATTGCACTGGATTCCAAGTGAATGGTAGTGTTTTGATGTTGGAGAACTGGTTGCACAGTATCCAAAGGCTGCCCCTTGCCATATAGTAAGTGCCTGAGAAAAGGGGCTTATTCAAAAATAATGGGATGAATATCTCTGCAGGCAAAGAACTACTACTCTTTTCTTATGTTTATGTGTATGAGGTTAGTAAATGGCTGAGGTTTTAAAAACACTTTGTTCTGCTTTACAGAGAGATCTGTGTGAGCCACAGTCCTCTCGCTATTATTATTGTCAGTTTCTTTCTGTTAGCAGGCACAGATAGCCCTGCAGTCAGTGAGCCATAGACAGAAAGCCTGAAAGGGTTTTAAAGGTGACTATTCTCTGCTTCTGAGACAGATCTTTCTGAGCCACAGAGCTCTATTCGGTTTGGATGATTTGGTTTTTCAAAATTGTTATACTGCTTCCACTTTAGCAGTTTAGTCTGAAACTTCTGCTAAAGAATTACCTTCCTTTTTAGAAAGTCTGGTGCTCTGCTAGCATGGTGTCTTCTTTTTCCTGTTTTCCTGGTGACATCACCACCTATGGGATTTCAGATTAAGCAGGCGGCGAGGCAGCTGAGAGGGTGTGGTGGCGGCGGAGAGGGGGGCGGCGGTGGGGCTTGTTTGGCTGATTTTTAAAAAGTTTATAGTTTATTTAGACCAGGGGCAAAGCTAAATCTTGAAGTGGGATGGGGCAAGAGCCCAAGGTGGGGAGGGCACATTTTGGTCACTGCCCTGCCGCCGCCTCCCCTCCACCACCACATCCCCTCAGCCGCCTTGCCACCCCCTCCGCCACCCACTGCCGCCACTATAACATCTTGGCTGGCAGGGGTCCCCAACCCCCGCCAGCTGAAGACTGGTTGGAGAGCCCTGCCAGCCCACCATGGGCCCAGAGCAAATTTGGGGAGCCCAGGCCCCTATGGCCCCACCTAGATAAACCACTGATTTAAACTTACTAGACTGCTATAGCTGCCAAGGCTGTAGGGTTTCGTACTTTTGCCTTTCCCCCCTTCAGAAGTGGTTCTACTGTGTCTGGCCCTATGGATCTGCCTTTCCACCAAACATACATGGTATGAATGAGAATTTGGCAAATTCTGCCCTTCTATCTAATTTAGGACCTCCTTTACCAAACTGCATTAACGATTCCCAGTGTGGCAAATGATATTCAAAAAAAGCTGAGCTCTTAAGTTTATACTCCTAAATTAGTCTCCTAAATATGTGCCCTAATTTCAGACACATTTAGGAGACAATAGAGGGGCATAATCGAATGGGGTGCCCAAGTTTTCTGGAGCTGTCCTCCTAGGACGGCTCCTTGAAGGGGCAAGGAAACCCATATTATCGAAACAAGATGGGCATCCATCTTTTGTGTCGATAATACGGTCGAGGACGCCCAAATCTCAACATTTAGGTCGACCTTAGAGATGGTCATCCTTAGGTCATCTTTAGAGATGGTCGTCCCCAGTTTTTGGCGATAATGGAAACCGAGGACGCCCATCTCAGAAATGACCAAATCTAAGTTATTTGGTCATGAGAGGAGTCAGCATGCGTAGTGCACTGGTCCGCCTGACATGCCAGGACACCAACTGGGCACCCTAGGGGGCAATGCAGTGGACTTCACAAATTGCTCCCAAGTGCATAGCTCCCTTACCTTGTGTGCTGAGCCCTCCAACCCCCCCCCCAAAAAAAAAAAAAACCCACTCCCCACAACTGTACACCACTACCATAGCCCTAAGGGGTGAAGGGGGCACAGTGGGTTTGTGGTGGGTTTTGAAGTGCTCACATTTACCACCACAAGTGTAACAGGTGTGTGTGTGGGGGGGGGGGGTGGATCTGGGTCCGCCTGCCTGAAGTGCACTGCACCCACTAAAACTGCTCCAGGGACCTGCATACTGCTATCACGGAGCTGGGTATGATATTTGAGGCTGGCATAGAGGCTGGCAAAAAATGTTTTTAAAGTTTTTTTAGGGTGGGAGGGGGTTGGTGACCACTGGGGGAGTAAGGGGAGGTCATCCCCGATTCCCTCTGGTGGACATCTGGTCATTTCGGGTACCTTTTTGAGGCTTGGTCCCAAGAAAAAATGGACCAAGTAAAGTCGCCCAAGTGCTCGTCAGGGATGCCCTTCTTTTTTCTATTATCGGCTGAGGATGCCCATCTCATAAGCATGCTCTTTTGAAAATAAGCCTGTAAGGGCCCTGTTTACTATGCCACACTATAGGCGCGCTAACGTTTTAGCGTGTGCTAAAAATTAGAGTGTGTTAAAAGACTCCCATAGGAATATATAGGATGCACTGGGCAGGGCTTAACACCACATAAGGAGCCACAGATATGCAAATACTGTATGTAATACTTGCAGCAGAATGGGCTGGGCCACTGAGGCCATGGCATGACCAACATTTTGTCCAACACAGCATCAGCTGGAGATTAATTTATTTGCCCCTCCAACCACAAATACCCCTGTGATATGACTAGGATGAAAAACTCAGTTACTAACTTAGGAGCCCTTTTAGTAAGCAGCGCTAAAGTGGCCTGTGCTCAGGGCTGGCGTTAGTGGATGGCAAACAGGGCAATTGCCCTGAGCCCCCATGCCATAGGGGGCCTCAAACCTGCCTCGAGCTAAAGGAGGCATAGGCTGAAGGCCAGATTTTGGGCTCCCTCCCTAGTTTCTGCCCCTTTGTGCATTTCTAGCTACCTAAATGTTTGCTGTAGACTGGCTAGAACCAGTCTAAAGCAAACGTTAATAGCAAGGTAAGCTTTGTTCATCCCTTAATCCCTTATTTGTCCTGTTCGTCTGTCTTGAATAGATTGTAAATTCTGTTGAGCAGGGAGTGTCTCTTACATGTTTATGTGCAGTGCTGCATATGTCTAGTATCAGTATAGAAATGTTAAGTAGTAGCATGATCAACCAGACTGAAAGTACTAGAGACCTAATATCAGAAAACTACCTCCCCTCCATCTCTTTTCCACTATCATCTTCTCAGTACTATGTCTGGCATGAAAACTGGATTCAGAAACATGAAATACCTCAGTATCCTCAAACATGAAATACCTCAGTATCCTCCAAAACTCCATAAGCTGGCCTTTAACCACTTTTTTTGCTAGAAAATAACACTGGCCATATTCCTATAACATTCTTATTTTATTTCCATTTTGTTCACACCTTTTTCAGTAGTAGCTCAAGGTGAGTTACATTCAGGTACACTGGATATTTCTCTGTCCCAAGAGGGCTCACAATCTTGGTTTGTACCTGAAGCAAAGGAGGGTTAAGTGATTTGCCTGAGATCACAAGGAGCAGCAGTGGGATTTGAACTGGCCACCTCTGGATTGCAAAATCATTGCTTTAACCACTAGGCCACTGCTGGTGCTATCTAGGTTGGAGGGTTTTAGAAGGCAGGTAAGCATTAAGTGGGAGAACCTACAAGGCAGTTACCCCTTGTGTGAAAAAAATATCCACATGTGTATATATATATATATATATATATATATATATATATATACTAGTAAAAAAGGCCCGTTTCTGTAGGCAAGGAAACGGGCCTTAGGCAGGCAATTCCCCCCCCCCCCCCGCGCTATGGCCCCTCGAAACCCACCCCCTCCCGCGAACCTGTCAATCCCCCCCCCCGGAACGCCCAAAACTGCCGCCACCGCCGCCGTTGTTGTGCTACCTTCCCTTCCCGTAGGTTCTTCAATCATCTTCTTAGAAAGTTTAACTCAGTGCGTCTGACGTCAGACGCACGGAGTTAAACTTTCTAAGAAGATGACTGAAGAACCTACGGGAAGGGAAGGTAGCACAACAACGGCGGTGGCGGCAGTTTTCGGCGTTCCGGGGGGGGGATCGACAGGTTCGCGGGAGGGGGTGGGTTTCGAGGGGGCCATAGCGCGGGGGGGGGGGGGGTGACAGCTGATTCCAAGGCAGTAGGAGGAGTAGGACGTTGGAGGTGAGAATTATTATATAGGACTACATCAGTGTGTGTAAGACAAACAGATGCTAAAACTGACTAAGGAATTTTCTTGCCTGGAACCTTGAAGCAGCCACAGAAATATGTATACAACTTGTCTTGGGAGGTGCTACAGTCAATAGCAACAGAGAATACAGCCTGGACTTAAGTCAGTAGCCTTTAATTTGTTACACACTATTTACACTGAAATATAGAATATGATGGTACATAAAAGTTCCATCTAATCTGCTCAATTTTACTGCAATTACCACAGGCCTCGACCAGTTTCAGACTTTCTCTGCAAATAAGGATCTATGGGTGCTTTTACTACTTCTTTTTGGTAATAGGAAAAGATGTTGGTGAATCAGTATCATTTAGCAAAAAACGTTCCTGTTTTGGCCTTAACCCATTCATCTATGCCGATTACGTCACTATCTACATTCCTTTCAGAAATGATTTATCTGAAATCTCCAATGAAATTAAGCATGGATTACACACCATGGTCACTTGGGCAAATTCATTTAAATTAAAACTTAATACTGAGAAAACTCATTGCCTTATCCTCTCTTCTCCCTATAATAAGTTCAAACCCTCAACCTTAATCACTCCTGATCTTACCCTTCCGGTCTCAGAGTCTAAAAATACTTGGTGTAATTGTTGATCATAACTTATCACTCGTGAATCAAACAAACTCCACCACCAAGAAAATATTCTCTCTATGGAAACTAAAACGGATAAAACCTTATTTCCCTTGAGAAATATTTCGTAACCTAGTTCAATCACTGGTATTAAGCCACCTAGACTACTGTAATGGAATATACGCAGGATGCAAAGAATAACTTCTAAAGAAATTCCAAAGCGCCCAGAATACAGCAGCCAGATTAATCTATGGAAAATCAAAATTCGACAGTTCTAGACCCCTTCGTGAGAAACTACACTGACTTCCAGTAAAGGAACAAATTACTTTTAAAATTTGCACCCTGGTCCATAAAATTCTTTATGGTGAAGCCCCAGGTTACATGGATACCCTTATCAATCTGCCATCTAGGAATTCTTGCAGATCATCCTGTTCATATTTAAACCTCCATCATCGTACCTGTAATGGTCTCAAATATAAGTCCACTTACGCTTCCACCTTTTCCTTTATTAGCACTCGACTATGGAATGCATTACCTAAATCTGTGAAAATTATTCATGATCATCTGAACTTCAGAAAATCTCTTAAGACCAGCTTATTTGGAAAGGCTTACCCTAATGGACCCGTCTTAAATCCATAATTCCTGGAATACAACTAATTTATGGACGTCATGGACTCTATTACCCTCCCCCTCTTTTCCCTCGTCCCTTGTAATTACTATCCTTCCTATTCACCTTACTATACTTCGTTGGTTTGTTTACCAGATTGGCGATTGCCTTTACGGACTGATGTTAGCCACATTGAGCCTGCCAATGGGTGGGGAAATGTGGGGTATAAATTTTATAAATAAATAAATAAAACAGCTCAACTGTTAGAGAAAGCAACAAGTCTTTCTTACACTGTTCAAACAGAAAATGTACATTTATTTTAGAAGGGAATGCTGCAATAGTCCTGCTGTCCTTGTTTATCAAGAGAAGAGGGGGGGGGGGGTGAGGCAAAGTACAATATATCCATTTCTTTCTTTATTTACAATTTTTCAAATACACGTTTTGCTTTATTTGTTTAGAAAAAAAATTATATTCCACTCTATCAGCAGAAGTCAACATGTACATAAATATATATAACATTATTCTAAGTGCTCCAAGTGCATAAATATCATATTGTACTCATAGTGTACAACAAATGAGGCTCCACTGTAGGCCTCAAATATCAGGGTTTTTACTTCTTTCCTGAACTCCATTAAGTTCTGAAGCTCTCAACTGCTTTGGCATTGCATTCCAAAACATGGGACTTGCTATATAAAAGATCTTATTTCTGCATTCCTCCAACCTAATCATCATCAAATAAACAATCATCTAGGCTGATATATGTGTATCTTTGATACCAGTACAGAAGATACCTGTCTATTTTGTACCTTAGGCTCAAAATCTTAAATGTAATCCCCTGTTCTATCGGAAGCCAATGCAACTCTCTCAATACTGGGGTTATATGATCAAATCTAGACTCACCAGTCAAAATCCTTGCCACCACATTTTGTGTTACTTGTAATGCCCGTAAATAATTTTTCTTTAAACCAAGCATTAGCCCATTATAGTAGTCAAAACATGACGTAATGATACACAATTTCTTTTCTGAGATTGGTATAGCTGAGATTTCTCAGACTTCTCAATATATACAATTTCCTAAACACATCCTTTACCATTTTTTGCACACTCCATCTCAAAGTTAAAGCAGAATCCGTCACCACTCCTAGGTTTTAAATCTTATTCGAAATACAGATTGTAGTAGATACAGTGATATTCAAAACATTGTAAAAAAGTAAACAAAGCCCTGTTTCAATCACAAATGTTGTAGATTTCCATCTCCCTGCCTTTTGTAGCAATCAGGGCATTCAGAAAAATATTTAGGGTCAAGCTCCTACTGACTGAGACCAAGTACTCTACTGTAATTCATACAAGTAAATGTAAGTACTTATGGATTCTAGCATATATATAATACACAACCGCAGCATAGAATAACTCATTGTAGTTTAGTCTGTCTACATGATCAAAATGTCTGATACACTGTATTTCAAAGGAAAAATAAAGTTATTGTCCAAGGACATTAAGACTTTATTTATTTATTGCATTTGTATCCCACGTTTTCCCACCTTTGCAGGCTCAATGTGGCTTACAATATATCATGAATAGTAGAAACATGTAAGAAAATATACATTTAGCATTACAGAAGGATCTTGGGTAAACATAATGTTAAAACATACAAGTAGTTTAACAAGCATATATTGTAAGGCATTTCTGGATATTTGTATAAGAGTTCATATTTGTTTTTCATTGTGGTATGCCTTGGTAAAGAGATGGGTCTTCAGTAGTTTGCGGAAATCAGTTCATTCATAGAGCGTTTTTAAGTTGCACAGCAGCGCGTTCCAGAATTGTGTGCTCAGGTAGGAAAAGGTTACACCTCGTGACTGGGATAATGTCAGTATGGGTTGAAAATTTTCTCTCTCTTTTATTTTGTTATTAAAGCAGTCTGAAAATAAGTAATATAAATGGGCCCTAGGGAGGATGGAGTAGCATTCTAAACCTCAAAGTGACTGCTTAAGACTGACTGACCAAATTTACTGTTTGGAGACTGATTCCTGACACAATAATGTGAAATGTGTGGAAAGAAGTCCATGTCACAGTTTGCAAATCCCTTCCATGTAGGTTCACCTCAAATGAGCCACAAATATTGCAATGGTTCTGACATTATGGACTTGATTCTATATATCACGCCTAAAAAAAATCAACATCAAAATGAAATACACCTAGGCCTACTTTATAGAATACGCCTAAATTTCTGTACGGTTTATTGAATACGCTGAGCACCCATTCACAAGTCCACATTTAGTCGCAGGCAGTTATGCCAAGTAAAACTTGGTATAAATGCCAACACCTAAATTACATGTGGACCAGGTGTATTCTATCACAGCGCGCATAGATTTTAGAAGCGACTTAGAATTTACACACATCACGTTACAGAAAGAAGAGTCCTGCCTTGCAGTGGCTGTAGTTTGCTTTGCTACTGCTGTTGGCCTAGAGAAGTAGCAGTGGCAGGGATGGGGGTGTGTGGGGAAAGGGGCACAGAGGATGCAGATGCTGGATTGGAGGGAGAAACAGAGAAGGGGATTAGGCTGGATGGAAGTGAGAGAGAGAGAGAGCAGAAGCTAAGTGGAAGGGGTAGAGGCTGGATGTAAGGGGTATAGAAGGAAGGCAGACGCTTGATGGAAAGGAGGTTAGAGGAGGGCCTGCTTGGAAATGCAGGTATTGGTGGTTGAAGCATGCCACTGATTTGCTCACTGTGCAAGCAGCATGGAACTCAGGCCTTGGGCAGTGGACCTCTTTGGATGGCAGGGCTTGAGCATCCTCACCAGCAAAGATATATCTCAACACTGTCCTGAGAGGAAATGTGCAGCCTAGGGGCACCATGACCCGAGAAAGTTTGAGAACCATTGCTTTAAGTGCTTGTCTACAATGCTGCTACTCATTAGACTGAAAGGCTTGTGTAAATAAGTTTTTAAAGACACTTTAAATTTGGGATGTGACTGTTCCACTCTCGAGTCACGTGATAGGGAATTCCATAATTTTATGGCAAAAAAGAATGTTTAACCCCTTAGTAATTCCTTCTGTTTTACCTGAATAAAAAAGCAGTAAAGAGAAGTGAGAAACTCCTTAGCTGGTAACCAGAGAAACTGCACGGGGAATACCCATGAACACTATGACGGTGTGAAGGCTAGCCCATTTTCATCTACAGTGAGTTCTGGGACCAGAGGAGAGTTAGGGAAGGTGGTGGCATGCTGGATAGAGGCTGATGTTGTCAAGCCTGTGGAAGCCACCATGTTAGTTTGCAGCTGCCTCTTACTGTCCCGTATGTGACAAAGGGGGATTCAGCATCTCTGTGCTTTAGGAAGTTGGGGGAATTAAGGCTACAACTTCCGTGACTCTTATGGATCTTCTGCCAACAAGAACTGCAGCCATTTTGATTGCTACTGACCATGTCTCTCCCCTGGTGAAGTGTGGCCTGGCCTTGGAGGAATCTCAGGACTGGAAAGTAAAGGTCCTTTTAAAACAAGCCTTTACATTTTCTGTGCTGGAGCATGGTGTGACAATGGGGGAGAATGGGTCAACTGTAGAGATTGGAGCACCCCTAGCTGGGCAGCCTGAGCAAGTAGGTCCTGTGGTGCCTTTGACTAAGCAATCCTCCCTTATGAGCCAGCAGTTTGTAAGAGGACTGACAGGCTGCTTACAGCCTGGTCTTGTCAGTTGCTGTGCAGGCAGATTTGCAGCAATCATGGTGGGTGCCTTAGAAGCCCCACTTCTTGCCATGGATATTAGAGAAATTGAAGCACCCCAGAATGTTGGCAACTCACAAAGGGATTTGGGATCCTATTTCCACAAGTACTTGGGTTTTGGAAGGATGAAGTCTCCCCTCTGGGGAGTAGTCCATTATTTGCCTCTTCCATCAGGAGGCGCTGATGTTCCTCATCACACAAATCTAGATGTCAGGTGTGATGACTGAGGTGGCATGTGGTGATCCAATCTTAGAGGGATTTCATAAGCCTAGCATGGTCTTTCCTATTCATAAGGCTCTAAGAAGCATCGTCCTTGTAGAATGGTAGTATCCTGAGCTGTTTTGAAAGGGAGAAAAATCTTGGATGTTGGCGCACCAGCTTGGTGTGTTTTATAGGGCTCTCTCTCTTTCACCCTCCATTTTTTTTCTGTTTTGATTTTTAGGGGTTTGCCTTAAAAAACTGTTTGATAAATAGAGGAGGTACCTGTCTTATGGGGACCGGTTATGATGGTTTTGGGACTCTTTAATAATACTGTTGTGACATGACAGCCTGTGTTGTAGTTGCTCTCTTGCACATCTACTATAATAAAACTCACCCTCAACGTTCTGAAGACAACATTCTGAAGTCACTCAGTCACTCACTGAAGGGTTCATGGATTCATGGTGGTGAAGCCACAACACTGACCATGTCTCTCTGCCCTGCCCTCGCATGATGGACCAATCAGAAAAAACACCCTCAACGTTCTGAAACACAAAGGACCATCACAAAAACGTTCCCAGGCAACGCTAGGCGACGTGAGACGGACCTATTAGAGGAAACTATGTGGCAATAAGGGAGGAGCATTCACCAGCAGAACGGCTCATTATCTGTGCAGCACGGAGAGCCGAGAGAAGAATATTCCTGCTGTGGGTATGTGCAAAAATAGACCGGGGGGGGGGGGGGGGGGGGAAGAAAATTTAAAATGCCTAATGCCGGTACTGAAGAGTGCCGGAGGGCCTATAGCACAGACTATATTTGGGATCGCTTGACGTGGAGTCGGTGGAGCCAGAGAACAGCGTGCCCCTTACCATCTGGGACATGGACGAACAGGAGAAGCTGCGGCCCAGCTGGAAGGATTACCCACAACCCAGCCAGCAGCAAACAGCAACCAAGGAAGGGGGAGGTCCCTACTCCTTCCCTGCCTAGGAATCGCTGGACACTGGCTGCCAAACTAACGAAACAACCACACACCGACGCACCACCTCCATCATTCGAAAGGCATCCACTCTTCAACAGAAATGCAAACTAATAATAAAAAACAAACAAAGAATACCCGGTTTCTCACACGGCTGCAGGTAACTCCCCACCCCCTTCCTCTTCCCCTTTTGCCGAAGTGGCCAAGGACGTGCCCAACCATCCCCAGCCTCAGGCAAGCCATCTCCCACCTCGGGGATTCCCCAAGCACCTGGAAAAAGACACCGCTGCTTCTCGCAGCGCATAAATGTTCTAGCATTCCCCTGCAGCCGGCCTGAAATGGACCGAACATACCAGATCACCCCCCGATGGCCCGAGACCGTGCTCCTCTCCCTTCCGCCAACTTAAAACAACCATCCCTGTCCTCAGGCCAGCCGTCTCCCACCTCCAGGATGCCCAGAACCCCTGCCCAACGGAAAAAGACGGCGCTACTTCCCAGAGCACATTTATCTTCCAGCGTTCCTCTACAGCAGCCCTGAAATGGCCAAAAAATACTGACAGACCAAGAACGTGCTCCTCTACCTTCCGCCCATCTAAAACAACACTACTGTCTCAGCACAACACCAAAAAAAACAAACCCCGGAAAAAACAATCCACCACTCAGCAAAGGCTGACCCCCCTACAACCACATTCACATTTCACCAACAGAAAGACCCCCCTCCACAAACCTCCTTGACAGACAAAACCACACACACACAATACAACAGAAACACACCCTCAAAGCCACACACCAATCCATCCCACTTTGCCAGCACAGCACATCCCCCAACCCCCCACCCAAAAAACAACAAAAAAAAAAAAAAGACATACATCAACAACCTGCACACACACCCCACCCTCACACACACACAAAATAACTCTGTGACACATACACACAAAAAAAAAAGCCACATGCTAGCGCCCGTTTCATTGATTTTGGAAACGGGCCTTCTTTACTAGTGTTTAATAAAACCCTTCTAAAAAAGTGAGAAGAATCATGGGGAAGCTCTATCCACTGCAACAGGAGGATTCAGAGCAACATTTTAGCCTTCCCAGAATGGATGCCACAGAACCTTGCTTCATTATTTGAAGATTATAAATCTGTTTCCTAAGTTGGAGCCTACACAGCAGCCTGCGGAAAGGTACTTTTAAGTCCTTGTTATCCGAATGGCATATTTGTTGAATCATATGGAACTCCCATTGGGCTTTCAGGCTCACTCCACAAAAGTATGGGCTATGTCCCTGATAGAATCTAGGATAGCCGTCCCTGAATATACTTGCAGGACGGCAATATAGTCATTGCTGCACTCCTTTGTTAAGCATTATAGATGGGACATCCGATTTAGGGAGAATGGCACCTTTGGGAAGGCAGTTCTTAGGGAGGCCTTTTCTTCCTGCCCAAGGTCTTAAAGCATGAGTTTGTCCCATTTGCCTGGACTGATCTAGCAGGATAAGGAAGGTAAATTTTTTTTCTTGGCTGCTAATAATTTCTTTCCCTTATTCCTGCTAGACCAGTTCAATAAGATTATAGCTCTTCAGGTTATTTCCCCTCAGTTTTTTTCAAAGCCTTGAACTTCTTAGCGCCTTTTATTCTTGCAGAAGATTTTGGGAGTGGTTGGTTTACATTATGTTCCAGGGCTGCATCACTCCTTATACTGCTGATGTTACTGGAAATCCGTGTTCTCTGCTTGTATCTGCTGGATGGGTGGCATAACCCAGTTATCTGGTCTAGCAGAAATGAAGGAAAGGATAATAGCAGGTAAGAACAAATTTCACCTTCCAGGTCAGGTACTTCAATTCACAGGAATCTAATGGCTCAAAAGGGAGTTTTTATCAGTTGGGGTCAGTCCTCATCAAATAAGGTCATGTAAGGCTTGAAGGTAGGCTACATTAGAAGCAAACACTGTATGAAGTAAACAATTAAAGACTACTAAGAGCAAAAGAGAGAAATACCTGGTCAACAAGAGTGATAAGCACCAGCTGGAATAAAGTGAACCCTGACAAGTTGGTTTTCATACCTACTACTACTACTACTTTTTAGCATTTCTATAGCGCTACAAGGCGTACGCAGTGCTGCACAAACATAGAAGAAAGACAGTCCCTGCTCAAAGAGCTTACAATCTAATAGACAAAAAAAAAGTAATCAAATCAATGTGTACAGGAAGGAGGAGAGGAGGGTAGGTGGAGGCGATTGGTTACAAGTGGTTACGAGTCAAAAGCAATGTTAAAGAGGTGGGCTTTCAGTCTAGATTTAAAGGTGGCCAAGGATGGAGCAAGACGTAGGGGCTCAGGAAGTTTATTCCAGGCGTAGGGTGCAGCGAGACAGAAGGCGCGAAGTCTGGAGTTGGCAGTAGTGGAGAAGGGAACAGATAAGAAGGATTTATCCATGGAGCGGAGTGCACGGGAAGGGGGTGTAGGGAAGGATGAGTGTGGAGAGATACTGGGGAGCAGCAGAGTGAGTACATTTATAGGTTAGTAGAAGAAGTTTGAACAGGATGCGAAAATGGATAGGGAGCCAGTGAAGCGACTTGAGGAGAGGGGTAGTATGAGTAAAGCGACCCTGGCGGAAGACGAGACGGGCAGCAGAGTTTTGAACCGATTGGAGAGGGGAGAGGTGACTAAGTGGGAGGCCAGCAAGAAGCAGATTGCAGTAGTCTAAACGAGAGGTGACAAGGGTGTGGATGAGGGTTTTGGTAGAGTGCTCTGAAATAAAGGGGCGGATTTTACGGATGTTGTAAAGAAAGAAACGACAGGTCTTGGCGATCTGCTGGATATGAGCAGAGAAGGAGAGTGAAGAGTCAAAGATGACCCCAAGGTTTCGAGCTGAGGAGACAGGGAGAATGAGAGAGCCATCAACAGAAATAGAAAACGGGGGGAGTGGGGAGGTGAGTTTGGGGGGAAAAATGAGAAGCTCGGTTTTGGTCATGTTTAATTTCAGGTGGCGTTGAGACATCCAGACAGCAATGTCAGACAAGCACGCTGAAACTTTGGTTTGGATGCAAGGTGAGATATCAGGGGTAGAAAGGTAGATTTGGGAGTCATCAGCATAGAGATGGTAGGAAAAGCCATGGGATGAGATTAATGAACCAAGGGAAGAAGTGTAGATAGAAAAGAGGAGGGGACCAAGAACAGAACCCTGAGGTACGCCGATAGGCAGAGGGATAGAAGTAGAAGAGGATCCACCAGAGTGAACACTAAAGGTGCGGAGGGAGAGGTAGGAAGAGAACCAGGAAAGGACAGAGCCCTGGAATCCAAGTGAGGACAGGGTATCGAGAAGTATGCTGTGATCGACAGTGTCAAAAGCAGCGGAAAGATCAAGAAGAATGAGGATGGAATATTGACCTCTGGATTTAGCCAGTAATAGGTCATTGGAGACTTTAGTAAGCGCAGTTTCGGTTGAGTGGAGAGGGCGAAAACCAGATTGTAGTGGGTCAAGAATAGCATGTGAGGAGAGAAAATCAAGGCAGCGGTGGTGAACAGCACGCTCAAGTAATTTGGAGAGAAAAGGGAAGAGGGAGATGGGTCGGTAATTAGAGGGACGAGTAGGGTCGAGTGAAGGCTTCTTAAGGAGAGGTGTGACTACAGCATGTTTAAAGGCAGTAGGGACAGTTGCAGTGGAAAGTGAGAGGTTGAGAATGTGACAGATAAAAGGAATAAGAGCAGGTGAGATGGTATTAAGAAGGTGGGTGGGAATGGGATCAGAGGAACAGGTGGTACATTTTGAGGAAGAAAGGAGAAGTGTAGTTTCCTCTATAGTAACTTCAGGAAAGGAGGAAAAGGAATGAGGGGAAGGAGAGAGAGGGGAACGGACTAGTGGAGGGAGTGGTGACGAGGTAGAGAATTCAAGGTTTATCTTTTGAACCTTGTCGTGAAAGAATTCAGCAAGGGTCTGAGGAGATAATGAAGGGGGAGTGGGGGGAGGGGCACCTTGAGGAGAGAGTTCAATATGGTGAACAGAAGTCGAGGGTTAGAGCCAAGAGAGTTGGTCAGTTGGATATAATAATCCTGTTTGGCGTGTAAAAGAGCAGGTTGGAAGGAGGTCAGCATGAACTTAAAGTGTAAGAAATCAGCAAGGGCCCGAGATTTCTGCCAGAGGCGTTCGGCGGAGAGGGTACAGGAACGTAGGTAGCGGATATTAGAAGTCAGCCAAGGTTGGGGTTTTGTACGCCTTATAGGGCGGGTCATCAAAGGTGCAAGTGTGTCTAAGGCAGAGGATAGAGTATTGTTGTAAGAAGAAACAGCCTCGTTGACAGACGCGGATGGTGCCACAGTAGAGAGGAGGTTTGAAACATGGGAGGATAGAGATGAAAGGTCGATATCGTGAAGATTCCTAGATAAATTAGATAAGATAGGACGGGACTGGGGGGGGGGGAGGAGATTTAAGTGTGAAAGTTATAAGATAGTGATCAGAGAGGGGACTCTAATAAATGTAGAAGGTGTTCAAAGAACTTTTATGTGGGGAAGTAAGAGGTCTATCCTTCACAGTACATGGTAACGTTTCCTCTATTTAAATCCGTAAGATTTTCTAGTAGAGTGTCTCCTACAATCAACAGTATTTAAGAGACGTTATCAGGCAAATTCAGTGAACTGAATGTTACCCTCTCAACATTCAGGCTGAAGTGTCAGTGACTTGATGTTAGGATGTTACAGAATTCACTATGTGATCAGAGTTGGCGAAAATCCTAACCAGAATGATTCTTGAATGGACAGGAATGGGAACCAAATCTGTTATGATTAATAAGGGAGCTAGGAATATCCCTCCCCTCAGTCTAAGAGGAAGAAACCTAATGTTAGGTTGCTGTATGTATGTTCCTATCCTCAAAAAGAACTGAAGAAATATTTCATGCAGCAGAAACACAAATAGATCCACTGCAGGTATCTCCCACTTGTGGAATATCTTGCTTGCTACTCTTCTGTCCAGAAAAACTCAAGATGGCCCCTGGTCTTCTTTCATCTGCTGTGCAGGCAGCTTTGCAGCAGCATTCCAAATCAGTGGGCTGGGGGAGGGGGAACTCATTCGTTGCAGGATTCAACTTGGTTTGCCCAATTCCACATTCAGACAGTTGTCCAATAGGAGGTATTATCCTGACCATTCAGCCAGAACATAGCTACTTGACTGTCCATTTGACCTAGGATAATTTTGCTTGACAACTAATCTCTGAATACATTTAGAGCAATTGAGATCACTCTTACTTCTAAGAAGTTTATTTGAAAATTTTCCTGAGTGGGTCATAGGTCCTGGGTGGCTCAAGCTCTGTGTAGCCTGAATCCACTGGGAAAATAAGATTAATTGGGTTTATCTCATTATGAGATGTGCCATGGGCATCACAAGTATTGTTGATGACATAAGGCCCAACAACCTCAACATGCTGATGCTGTTTAACTCTTATTTCTTCCATGACAGATGCCAAGGTGGGAATTCTTTAGTGTAAGAAAGGCTTTTGCTTGTGTTGTATCTAGCAGAGCTCCAAGTGGGATTTGGGATAATTTATGACAAAACTTAGGAACGCCAACACCTGGATGGTTCTGCTCACCGATTCAATAGCTACCACCTTAAACATGCCCTTGAGCAGCTAATCATACCGATAGGGAAATACATGCATCCTCAATATGCATAGGTCCGTGGTCTCTAACCTTTTTTATGTAAAAAGCTGCAAAGTGGATACAAGAAAGCTTTGGGAGCCACTAAAAGATTTTAGGCTTACACATGTAATTTAAAATATGAATTTTGATTCTGCAAGGATATGTTTTTTAAAAACTCATTTTATTTTGGATTATTAGCAGTTACAAAACCCATAAATATGACTCCTGAGTAACACACTTAAGAGATGCCATCAATGAGATACCTGAACAGTAAAGTGTGTGAGCAGAATATTAAAAATAATCCTTTATTAAAATGACAAAAGGACCCGACACGGGCCATGTTTCAGCCTAATGGCCTGCATCAGGAATCTATAATATCTGTGCAACCCAAAGAGGTGCTAAATATCCTTAGGTTCAATCGTAAAAGGAAAACACTATGGAACTCTTGTGATAACAGCAAGTCCTATACAAGATTTTGCAATTGTTGCTACACCGGAACAACCATCTTGCCAACCATTAAGTACAGGGGTTGATATATTATGCTTTGGGATTGTGTGGCAGGCTTTGTCATAGGAAATATTTTGCAGGTGAAGGATGAATGGATTCAACATTATAAACCACATTCAGGAAGGTGGTATATAAGATTTTACAAATAAATAAGGCAAGTCAGACACCAGTTTTAAGTATCATTTATCAATGTTGTCTTACTGCACCATCTTTACTTCCTGAAAATGCTGGGGAGCTTCTACTTTGACAGAAAAACAGCTACATCAAAATGACTCAATGATGACACTGGATGAACTGCAGCTATGCAAAAAATTAAGCAAAGTCTAAAAATCTAAACTTCACCAAATGGCCTACCTGGGGTTTTTCAAAGTGGGAAGAAGAGTGGCCCCCAATATAAAAAGACACATTTAAACAAAAATAGGGTTACTCATTTATAACCCATGGAAAATAAAACCACACACACAACCCCCCCCCCCCCCCCCAGCAAACTGAGGTGTCCTGTGTGACAGTGCTAGGGGAAGATTCCAAGGTTAGCTTTAGTTCATTTGGTTGCTCTTTGAATTGTCCCTAGGTGGCAGGACCATTGTTATATTATTCTTTTTCTGCACTTTTGAAATCCACACAAACATGGAATTTCTTTTTCAGGCAAGCTTCCAACTTCATATTCATAATCCCAAGTAAGTTCTTTTCCAGCTTTAATGTACCTGGAAAAAATAAATTGTATAAATTAATACATTCTTAGTGATTCCACAACAAAACTCCTCAAATTAATTTTGAAAGAGAGAACAAGAACACAAAAATAAAATGATAATATAATCTATCCATTTCATATATCCAAACCAACTGCCCAACATCCAAAACAGGGCTTCCCAAAGTATGGGTCACAACCCCAAATGGGATTGTGAAACCCACATTTGGGGGTCACAACCTGGACGAGCCCTCCATATGTAATTGGCCCATGCCTCTGGGGGTCATGTACTTTCTATGGATGTATGAATGGGATCACAGCCATTAGAAAGATATATACGCACTGCTGTAGAATCTCTTCTTCTCCCATAGAGATTCTTTTTGCTTGCCCCATGTGGGTTTTTTTTTAAAATTCAGATACTCTCCTTATTTCTACTACCTCCACTGACAGGCTATTTTACACATTCCTGTAAAGAAATATTTCCTTAGATTACTTTTTAGTCTACCCCCTTTCACTCAATCTATGACTCCGTTCCCATTGATAAAGGCCTGCCTCCTGTGCATTTATACCTTGAAGCTATTTAAGCATCTACCATATCTCCCCATCCCACCTCTCTTTCATGGTATACAGGCTTTAAATCTGTTCCCATGCACTATATGATGAAGACCTTTTGGTAGAAGTTCTCTGGACCAACTCCATGTGGTTTATGCCATTTTAAAGGTGTAGTCACCAGAACTGCATGCAGTACTCCAAATGAGACTTGTACAGAGGCAATATCACCTCCTTTTTCCTGCTGGCCAATACTCTCTCTGTGCACCCAAACATCCTTCTGGCATTATATTGCCTTCTACTCTGTTGGCCACCTCACAATTATCAGATATGATCATCTGCAGATCTCACTCTTATTCACCCACTAAACTGTACCATTCTCTTGGTTTTCTGCATCCCAAACACATAACTCTGTTTTATATTTTGGTATCCTCTGCAAAAAAAAAGAAAAAGAAAAAAAATGTTTTCTGCTAGCCCTGTGGCACTGCACTTGTAACGACCCTATCCCGAGTCATGAACTCCATTTAGCATTACCCTCTGGCACTTCCCACTCAACTACTGTTTAACCTAGTCCCTTTAGGGGCCCATACTAAAGGTGCTCAATTTATAAGTAGGGATTCTATTCTAGGTGTTTATTTTCCAAGTAATTAGGTGCTCTTTGTGGGTACAAAATTGATGTGTACTCACAACTGATAGTATTACTGAGTAACTTTTCTGATGGGATATGTGAGTTTGTCACTGGTCAACCAGTCAAAGAAATTGATAAGATTTCTCTGACAAGACCTACCTCTTGGAAAATCATGCTGCATGAGATCCTAGTCTATTATTTTAAAGCAGTATGCATAACTGACTATGAACTATCTTGATGTATTTTGTTCACTGTAAAATTGCTAAGGCTATAGTGAAAGTCAGGAGAGGACAATACCTGGATAGGTGGAAGGACCGACACACAAAGAATGATATACCTGGACTTCAACGTTCTACTTTTGTGTGGTTTTAAAGCTGCAACACCTACAAATCTTTTTGTCTATCAGTGCCCTCCCCATTTTCTCTAAATATGTGGGTTTTTATTTTAAAAAAATATATATTTTTTTTATTTTTTAAAAATCGGTCTTTTGTTTATGATACAGAAAATAGATATGACATGCTGTTTATGGGACAATTTTATGCAGTATTGGGAGTAACTAATGAGATAATTAAATTTGCAGATGACACAAAATTATTCAATTGTTAAATCGCAAGAGGATTGTGAAAAATTAAGAGGACCTTATGAGACTGGGCATCCAAATGGCAGATGACATTAAATGTGAGCAAGTGCAAAGTGATGCATGTGGGAAAGAGAAACCCGAATTATAGCTATGTAATGCAAGGTTTCACATTAGGAGTCACCGACCAGGAAAGGGATCTAGGCGTCATCGTTGATGATATGTTGAAATGTCTTGCTCAATGTGTGGTGGCAGCTGAGAAAACAAATAATGTTAGATATTATTAGAAAAGGAATGGAAAATAAAAATGAGGATGTTATAATGCCTTAATATCAGCTCCATGATATGAGCGTACCTAGAATATTGTGTGCAATTCTGGTCACTGCATCTCAAAAAAGATATAGTGGAATTAGAAAAGGTACAGAGAAGGGCAACAAAAGTGATAAAGGGGATGGGATGGCTTCCCTATGAGGAAAGGCTGAAGCAGCTAGGGCTCTTCAGCTTGGAGAAAATATGGCTGAGGGGAGATATGATAGAGGTCTATAAAATGAATGGAGTGGAATGGGTAGATGTGAATCGCTTGTTTACTCTTTCCAAAAATACTAGGACTAGGGGGCATGCAATGAAGCTACAAAATAGTACATTTAAAACAAAAATATTTCTTCACTCAACATGTAATTAAATTCTAGAATTTGTTGCCAGAGAATGTAGTAAAAGCAGTTAGCTTAGTGGAGTTTAAAAAAAAAGTTCGGACAGCTTCCTAAAAGAAAAGTCCATAAGCCATTATGAAAATGAAGTTAGGAAAAATCCACTGCTTATTTCTAGGATATAACAAAATATTTAAACACACATGAATACAAGTGTATTGCTTCTTCAGCTTATTGAGAGTGGAGTAGTCTCATATATAACACACGATAAAGATTATTTGATTTTTCACCCAATGACTGGGTGTATTATCTGTGTGTATTGTCTAATCATTGACTTGACCTCCACCACCCTTTGCTAATCTTATATATGAAAATATATTTCTGTTTATCAATATGCTATCATCTAATTATACAACTAATATGCCTTTTAGAACAATTTTGTAAGTAACTTTGTGCTGCATCTTGTTTTTGGTTTTAGAACTGGTGACTCCCCCTTGAAAAAGTAGCCACGAAACGGGGACCTGTCGGGGTTTTAAGAGCACCAACTTGTTCAAGCTAAGTGCTGCATAAAAGTAGATGATAGCATATTGATAAACAGAAATATATTTTCATATATAAGATTAGCAAAGGGTGGTGGAGGTCAAGTCAATGATTAGACAATACACACAGATAATACACCCAGTCATTGGGTGAAAAATCAAATAATCTTTATCGTGTGTTATATATGAGACTACTCCACTCTCAATAAGCTGAAGAAGCAATACACTTGTATTCATGTGTGTTTAAATATTTTGTTATATTTTGATGCTCGACAGAGCACAGGCACAATTGTTTATTTCTAGGATAAGCAGCATAAAATGTATTGTACTGTTTTGGGATCTTGCCAGGTACTTATGAACTGGATTGGCCACTACTGGAAACTGGATTTGATGGACCTTTGGTCTGTCCCAGTATGGCAATACTTATGTAAACACTAGTAAAAAAGGCCCGTTTCTGACACAAATGAAACGGGCGCTAGCAAGATTTTCATCGGAGTGTGTACGTTTGGGAGAGTGTATGTGAGAGTGACTGTATGTGAGAGTGACTGTGTGTGAGAGAGAGAGTGAATGTGCGAGTGTGTGTGTGTGAGAGTGAGTCTGGGTGCGAGTGTGTCTGTGAGAGAGAGTGTGTCTGTGAGAATGAGAGTGTGTGCAAGTGCGTATGTGAGACACAGTGTGAGAGAGTGTGTTTCACACAGATACAGTGTGTGCGAGAGATAGTGTGTGTGTGAGACTCTCTGTGAGACTGAGTGTATAAGACCAAGAGATTGTGTGAGTGACTGTGTGACACACAGAGAGTGAATGCAATACAGTGTGAGACATAGACTGTGTGAGAGTGCGAGAGAGAAAGACATTGACTGTGAGAGAGAGAGTGTGTCAGCCCCCCCCCCCCTCTCTGGTGTCAGGCCCCCCCTCTCTCTCTCTGGTGTTTGTAGGTTACTGTGCAGGACGCTGAGCTCTGGCTGTGCTTCAAGGAACTGACCAATCCTATTTAATAGAATGCACCTCCAACATTCTGAAGCCGAGAAACCTCGTGTGGTTGGTCACTTCTGCTTGTGACGAACCCAGAAGTACGTGATGTCAATTCAGGAGATGGATACAGAGAGCAGGAATGCCTCAGCCATGCAGTCAGCTTCAGAATGTTAGAGGTGCATTTTATTAAATAGGATAAATTGTTTTACACTAGGGTATCAATTTGGCCTGGTACAGTAATCCAGCTAGTAAACAGAACAAAACTATACTTCTTATGAATACTAGTATTTTTGCTTTCACCGTGTGATTCTGAATAGGAAATAATGTAAGACTTCTGCTATATACCGCTTTGAACAATTCAAGTTTTAATTAGACACATCTGGGAGCATAGCAGACTTGTAGAAAATCTGACATATTAAGTTTATTGTATTTTGTACTATATTTCTTCAAATTTAAATATTGTAACTTGCCTTGAGTGTTTTTTTTTAAATTATAAATAAAGTGTGTAATAAAGCTGAAATCAACCATAAAACATGGCAGAGTTCTACAATACAGAACTAGGGGGGAAAATATATATTTTTTCTCTGAGCCTAGTAGCTTTTTCCTACTCTACACTTTCGGTTCAATTAGAATCAGAACTGTAACCTGGTACTATAAGCCTTCATTCACAACTATGGGGCCTTTTTACTAAAGGGCATTAAGCCCTTAATACAAAGTTAGCACGCATACAGGCTACCACAGTAACACATTAAATCTGTACCCACAGATAGAGGGAGAGAGGCAGAGACGCTGGATGTGGGAGTGGGGGTGGGGGGGAGGGGACAAGCAGGGGAGAGAGGAGAGATATCCGAACCAGAGGACAGAAGACCAAAAAAAAGGAGGGGAGTTGCTGGACATGAATGGAGAGGAGGGGAAGGGAACAGATGGGAAACATGGATGGAGGGAAGGGGAAGGAAAACAGAGAGAAAGAAGAAAGAAAATGCTGCGTATGGTTAGAAGGAAAGAGAAAAGGAGGGAAATGCTGCACATGGATGGAGGGGAAGGGTATAGATTGAAAACTAAATAGATTTAAGAAGGATGCAGAAGAAAGGAACAGCTTTGAACTTGAAAGATCAATTAGGGCAGGAAGTGAAAAAAAAAAGGAGGTGAGAAAAGAAATAGCAAATAGCCAGAAGGCCCTGGAAAAAGAGTTCAGAGCACAGACAGAGAGAAACAGAATCAGAAACTGAGTACAAGAAGACTGAAAATAAAATCATTTTTCTTTTGTTGTCTGGTGATTTTATTTTACTAGTCTACTTATGGAACTATGTCAGTTTTGAGAATTTACATCTGCTGTCTTTAAATTTTGCACTGTACAGAAGGAAATGCGAGAGGGCAGTTTATGCGATTAATCTTGCAATTAAATTTTTTAATCATGATTAATCAAGAGATTAAGATTTTGAATTGATGTGCAACATGTAGACTTAATAGGTATCTTAGAGTCATGGTGGAAGAAAGATAAACAACAGGATATTCTGACACCAGGGTATAAATATGAACATAATAGGGCAGATCAAAATGGTGAAGGGGTAGCACAATAATGTAAAGACTGGTATACAGTCAAAAATAATAAAAAGGTTCTGTGGAAAACAAATTGCACTCTGGAATCTTTATGGATAGAAATTCTAAAAGTGACAGAAGAGTACAATAGTGAGGTATACTACTAGCCTGGCCAAGATGAAGAAACTTACTATAGAATGCTAGAAGATAAGGAAGACTAATAAAATTCACACCATAATAAATAAGTGAGATTTAAATAATCCTAGTACTGACTGGGCAACGGTCACATTGGTACATGCTTGGGAGGTAAAGTGACTAGAGGGCTTATTTTCAAAACACTTAGACGTACAAAGTTCCATAGGTTACTATGGAGCTCATTTTCAAAAGAGAAAAACGTCCAAAAAGTGGCATAAATCTGCAATTGGACGTTTTCCTCACAAAAATATCCAAATTGGTATTTTCAAAACCAATTTTTAGACTTTTTCTATGAAGTCTGTCAGAAGTGCATTCAAATCACAAGGGGGAGTGTCAAGGGTGTGTTAAGATTTGAATCTGGGCGTTTCTAACAGACGTTTTTCAGTCATAATGGAAAAAAAACAGAACAGTCCAGGACTAAGACGTTTTGAGCTAGACCTGTTTTTATAACCAATAAGGCACAAAAAGGTGCCCTAAATGACCACTGGAGGGAATCAGGGATGACCTCCCCTTATTCCACCAGTGGTCACTAACCCCCTCCCACCGCCCAAAAAATGTGATTTTAAAACATTACTTGCCAGCCTCAGATGTTATACTCAGGTCCATCAGAACAGCATGTAGGTCCCTGGAGTAGTCTAGTGGTGGGTGCAGTGCACTGCAGACAGGTGGACCCAGGCCCATACCTCCCCCTACCTGTTACACTTGTGGAAGAAACTGTGAGCCCTCCAAAACTCATCATAAACCCACTGTATCCACATATAGGTGCCCCCTTCACCTGTAAGGGCTATGGTAGTGGTATAAATTGGGCGTAGTGGGTTTTGGGTGGCTCAGAAGACAAAATAAGGGAGTACTGGTGAGCTATGTACCTGGGAGCATTTTATGAAGTCCACTGCAATGCCCCCTAGGGTGCCCTATTGCTTCCTGGGATGTTTGGGGGACCAGGCTACTAAAAATGCTGGCTCCTCCTACATCTCAATGGCTTGATTTTGTGTGTTTTGCACATGGGACTTTTTGTTGTTGTTTCAAAAATGGACAAATCACAAAACCTTGTTCAAAACAGTATTTTTGAAGGAAAAAAAAGATAAGACATTTTTCTTTTTTGAAAATGACCTTTAGGAAAGAAGGTCAGATTTTGGATGTTTTTTTTAAACGTCCAAAGTCGGACTTAGATGTCATATCGAAAATGCCCCTCAACGTAACTTTGTAAGTTTTAAGTGCTTTGAAAATACGTCTGCTAGATGTCATAAGTGACTGCTTAATATGGCTTGTTCAGGGAACCAACAGGAGGGAGAACTACTTTGGATCTAATGCAGGACCTGATTCACGGGTAAACGGGTTGGATCTACTTGGCAACAATGATCATAATACAATTAAATATGACATAATCCCTTGAGAGCCAACATAAACCAAAACTACTGCAATAGTATTTAACTTTAAAAAAAGGAGACTTTGATAAAATGAGGAAATTAGAAAATAAAACTGACTAGTTTCCAGGGTCAAATGTTTATATGAGGTATGGACATTTCTTGATATAATTTTGGAAGCCCTGATAAAATATATAGCATGAATTAAAAAAAAAGTTGAAAGAAGACCAGAGGGCATATTTAAAAAAATGGAATGCTGACCCAAATAAAGAAAATGGATGAACATAAATACTGGCAAATTAGATGTAAAACAGTAATAAAAGGAAGCCAAGAAAGAAATCTTTAAAAAAAAAAAAGTTTGCCATAGAGGCAAAAACTAATAATAGAGTATATCTGAAGCAAAAGGACTCTGAGGGGATTCAGTTGGACCATTACACAAACAAGGAGTAGAAGAAGTGTTCAGGAAAGACTAGGTAATAGCAGAAAAACTAAATGAATTTGTTGTCTGTTTTTACTGAGGAGAACACGTTGGGGGTCATACCCAGATCAAAATCAATCATTCTCTGATAGTAACGATTTGGAGCAATTAGAGCAAATAACAGTAAATCTAGAAGTAGTAGAGCAAACTGACAAACTAAAGACTAACAAATCAGGACCAGACAGTAGTCCCCCTATCGTTCTAAAAGAGCTCAAACATAAGTAATTTGTAACCTATCATTTAAAAGTCCACCTAACTTTTTATTTCTTTTGACCCAAACAGGATGGGGGTTGCCACTGAACCAACCAGACTACTGAATAACAATAAATGAACATGACAATGAACAGAAACTGAACCAAGCTTCCATCAAATTCATCCCACTTAACATGCTTACCTGACCCAAATTATCCCAATCACTTAATGCAATGCCTGATACACAAAGCCTGTCATAATCATCTGTTAATCTCACTGTTCTATACAATAGTAACTTTGTTCTACACAAATTGTAACCAATCAACTCCAGTCTCTTGTAAGTCACATTGAACCTACATGCGCCTACAACAGCGCAGGCCATTTTTCAGCACACCTTAGTAAAAGGACCCCTAAGTGTGTAATCTATCCAAACTATTTTGAGAATCAATTGGTCTGAGTTACAAGGAGACAACTTTTCTGGAAAAACTTCAGCCTCCCTCCTATCGGAAGGTCATCCAGAACGGTTACTGAAGCCAGTAAAAAACCTCACCCCTTGATTTGACTGTGGAGCCAGTTGGTACTTCTGGGTCCATTGCTGACACAGGAGAGAGCACGATCTCTGATTTGGTTGGGAAAACTAAGAAGGGGAGGGTACCTATGCCTTTGAGAGAAGTAGGTCCTCCATTGCCTTCTGCCAAAATATATACTTGATGTGGAGGCCAAGCAAGGAGTGGGCTAAGATAGTAACTTGATGATCTCAGAGTGTTTCTTGGTGAGGTCAGCAGCCTCATTCACCTTTTCACAAAAAAAGGTTTCTCCCTGGCATGGAACATATGCCAGCTTCAAGGTCTGAGGCATGCAGCCAAGTGTTTGTTCACCCCTTCAAAGAAATGTAATAGATTGATGAAGCAAGATTTTCCATCACTAAATCCATGTTGGCTCTGTCTCATTAATCTGTACTTTTGAATATGTTCTGTAATTTTGTTCTTTATAATAATAGTCTCTACCATTTTGCCCTGCACCAGCGTCGGGCACACCGGTCTATAATTTCCTGGAAACCCCCTGGAACCTTGTTTAAATATCGGCATTACATGGGCTAACCTCCAATCTTCCGGTACCATACTCTATTTTAAAGATAAATTACATATTACTAATAATAGTTCCACCAGTTCATTTTTCAATTCTATCTGTACTCTGGGATGAATACCATCCGGTCCAGGAGATTTGCTGCTCTTCAGTTTGTCAAATTGCTCCATTACATCCTTGAGGTTTGTAAAGATTTCATTCAGTTTCTCCGACTCGTCAGCTTTGAATACCATTTCTGGCACTGGTATCTCTCCCAAATCTTCCTCACTGAAGACCGAAGCAAAGAATTCATTTAATCTTTCCTCTCTGTCTTTGTCTTCCCTGATTTGCCCCTTTTACCCCTCGTTCATCTAGTCCAACCGATTCTTTAGCTGGCTTCTTGGTTTTAATATACCTAAAAAAAATTTTTACTATGTGTTTTTGCTGCTAATTCAATCTTGTTTTCAAAGTCTCTCTTTGCCTTCCTTATCAACGCTTTGCATTTTACTTGGCATTCCTTATGCTGTTTCTTATTCAGTCAATTCTTTCTTCCATTTTCTGGAGTGGAGGAGTGGCATAGTGGTTAGGGTGGTGGACTTTGGTCCTGGGGAGCTGAGGAACTGAGTTTGATTCCCACTTCAGGCACAGGCAGCTCCTTGTGACTTTGGGCAAGTCACTTAACCCTCCATTGCCCCATGTAAGCTGCATTGAGCCTGCCATGAGTGGGAAAGCGCGGGGTACAAATGTAACAAAAAAAAAGTGAGTCTGGCCAGACCTGGCAGACGCTCTGGATGCCTTTCAAAAGCATCACAAGTTGCCTGCACTCCCACTCTTTCGCTACTAGCTGACAGAGATTCTTGGCCTTCTCCTAGAGGAGAGTGTTTGTATACTCTGCCATACTGCACACAACGTTCCGCAAGTGGATGCTAATTAAGAGCTGATATGAAGCTATGCGGGAAGCGAGAATAGCTTTCTGAAAGAATTTCTTCCCAAAAGACTCCAATGACCTAGAGGCATATTTTCAAAGCACTTAGACTTTGAAAATGACCCCCCTAGCCTCCCTCCCTGAGGGAACAAAGGCATGAGTCTTGGCTCTTTGAGAGCTGATTCGACCATCATGGAGTCCCAGAAAAATCAGGCTAATTGGTGAAAACTATACTGGAACAGGTACCCAAGGCCTAAGAGGGCCTAGTGATCTGTGAAAAATAAAGCTAAAGTGCTAAAAAAATCTAACTAAGCAGTATTAAAGGGAAATGGCCCTGTGGGACCACATTACACAATGAATGGAACACCCTTACTGATGCACAGAAAAATGAAGACTGAGCTTGTACCATGCAATAATGGTGGATGGGAAGGCATGTGGAAATGTGCTAAAGGCTTCTAGAAAAGAAACTGGGGAGTGTTCCTGCGCCAGGCTCTGTTGGAAGACTTCACCCAGTAGCAAAAAAGACATCATCTTGCTTGTCCTTGAAGGATATATATAGGTCATTGATGCCACTGCACCTTGAGTACTGTGTGTGGTTCTGATCACCTCATCTCAAAAAGAATATAGAAGAACTAGAAAAGGTTCAGAGACGGGAAGACAAAAATGATACAAGTAAACAGAACACTTCCCTTATGAAGGCAGGCTCCAGCTTAGCAAAAAAGAGATGAGAGGGTATAAGTTTATAAAATCATGATTGAAATAGAACAGTAAATAGGTGTTCAATCTTAAAAAAAAAAAAAAAAACAAAGATAGGAATGTCCATGCAGAAGTCATTCAAAGCAACACATGACGCAAGAATGTCAAGTTTTATTTGACTAAATTAGGGCCTCTTATCAAGCTGCGCTAGCAGTTCCTATGTGGCAATGCCAATGAAACCCATTCAAAATGAATGGGCTTTGTTGGCATTACCGCACCAGGGACCGCTAGTGTGGTTTGATAAGAGGCCCTTAATGTGGTTGTAAATATTTGAGTTAGCTGGATGGTAAATTATTTTCCTTAACATTTTTTTAATACATATTTTTATATCAAAAAATCTTTTTCAACTTGGATTTTCTGATGTATTTCATATTATATAACTGCTTGAGGAGAATAAATATTTGTCATACAACAGTTGATTTGTATCCCCCTTTCGGTATATGGCTAAAAATATGGAAGTCTACATGGGAGTTTCCTGTGCATTAAACCAAAGGGATTTAGAAACTATTAGAACTTTTTAAAACTGAATGTTCAGGAATGAGGGAGTGGCTAAGTCTAAGCAGCCTGCTATGTACTACCTTGGCAGGAAGATGTGCCCTTTAAAAATGGCAGCTCTACCATGAGTTCTCCATTCTGATGTAGATACTGTGGTCCAATGTAAGTAATTTAATTTATTTATTTATTACGATTTATTTACCACCTTTTTGAAGGAGTTCACTCAAGGCGGTGTACAGTACGAATAAATCAAACATAAGCAATAGACAATTACAGCAGTAAAAATATTCAAATAACAATACAAAGTATGTCATAGTATACTACTTACAATGTCAACACTATATGTAATAAAACATTTTCATAGACAGTATAGGGTATAAGCAAAGGTGGAACATATAGATAGGTAAGAGAATAAGAGGAGTTGGAAAATAAGTGGACTAATTTAAAGAATGTTGAACATGAGGCCAGAGAGGTGATTAAATATCTCAGCTAGGGTAGGAGTAGATAAACATGTTCTGCGTGCAGTATGTGCAGCCTGTGTCAGTGTGTGTGTGAGACTAAGAAGCAGGTGAAAGCTTGACTCTTCCAACCAGGCCTTTAATGGAAGAAATAACTAACTTCTTAGTCTCACACACAAGAAGTGACATAAGCTGCACATACTGCAGGCAGGACATGTTCATCCACTCCTACCCTAGCTGAGATAATATTTAATCACCTCTCTGACCTTATGTGCAACTTTCTTTAAATTAGTCCCCTTAATTTTCTAACTCCTCTTACTCTCTTACCTATCTATATGTTCCATCTTTGCTTATACCTTACGCTGTCTATGAAAATGTTTTATATATTATGTTGACATTGTAAGTAGTATACCATGCCATACTTTGTGTATTGTTGTTTGAATATTTTTTTTTTAATTGTATTTGTTGAAGGTTTTAAACAATAGCATATTGACAACATCCTCATAACAGTCATGTATCACGTACAAAACGTTTACACATCAAAAACAGAGAACAGCGTATCCCCTCCCTAATCCCCTCCCTCCCTATCCCTTGTAGCAAACCCCCCTCCCCCTTGTTACTAGTGGAGTGTCGTGGTGTGAAGTCTGTGTTATAGCAGTCATAGTCTTGGGATAATCAATTTAGGCGCATCCAAGTCTATCCCATTTTGTAATCTCCAGGATTGATATCGTTCCCATTGCAAATTAAATTTTGTTACATGTCCCAATCGCAGAGCTGTCATTTTGGACATTTGGTATAGATAGTCCATCTTGTGTATCACCTTTATCGCTGGTGGTGCCAACTGACTTTTCCACGCTGATGCCAATGTGATTTTTCCAGCTACCAGCCAAACTGTCGTGAGCCGGTGATCAGACAGCCGAACTCCTGGGGGTCGAATATGTAGCAAACATATCTCCAGTTTAGTTGGATATCTTACCCCAGTCACTGTAGCAAATAAGTCCAGCAGTTCTGTCCAGTAGGGTTGAATCTTCGGGCAAGACCACCAGATGTGGAGCATATCACCCACCATTGAACAGTTTCTCCAACACTGAGCAGACCCCTGTCCATACATTTTTACCAGTCTCTGTGGTGTGTAGTACCACTGATATAGTATTTTATAACTATTTTCAATCATCGAACTAGATATGGAAACCCGCAATAAGTGTTCCAATGCTTTTTCCCAGTGAGTGTAATCTATGGTGATTTGCAGGTCTCGTTCCCATCGTTGTAGATAATATAATATGGGCCCCTTGTCACTAAGTAGTGCTGCATATATGTGAGAGATACAACCCCTGTGGCTTCCTACTCTCACTGCCCTTTCTAGAGCCGTCTCCTCTATAAGTAATTCTGTTTTAGCTCTTTTGTTTATATAGTCTCTAATGCAATTGTAGTGAAACAAATGTGATAGTGGTAACCCATAATCCTCCTGTAATTCTACGAATGGTAATATCTGACCCTCATCCCAGAGCTGGCCCAATGTGCCTAGACCTCTCTTCTCCCATTGGCTATATATTAAGTTATCCATCCCCAGCGGACAACCTGGAGCTGTTTTTATTGCCATCTGGTGGAAATAAAGGCGGTTAGGAAGATATTTCCTCCTTATAGCCAACCATGTCTGCAAAGGATATTGCACCGCTAGAGGGGCTCTCTTGATATACGTCTGCAGTTGGCCCTTTGGTATCCATAATAGAGAGCCCAAATTGTTTAGTCCCATCCATTGTTGTTCTATTTGGCACCATGCTTTTGTACTACCAGCGCTCCACCCCGCAAGCACCCGCAACTGTGCCGCCTGAACGTATAGAATAAAATTTGGCACCCCCATACCTCCCAGCTTCTTGGACTGATACATTATATCTGCCCTCACTCTGGGTGGTTTATGTTGCCATATGTATGCAAAAACCTTCCTTTTTAGTTGCCTAAAGAACCCTCTTGGCATTGGTAAAGGTAGCGCAAGAAATAGATATAACAATTTGGGCAGTATCATCATTTTTATCGCTGCCACTCATCCCAACCAAGACAACTCCAAGCCCTCCCATCTATCCAGATCTCCAAATAGTTCTTTAAGTTTCATGGGAAAGTTAGCCTGATATAACTCTGTCAATTTGGGTGTTAAATGAACGCCTAAATACTTAAGGGATCCCGTAACCCATTTGACCGGGAATTGTTGTCGTATAGAGGCTTCATCTCCTATTGTTAGCCCAAGTCCTAAAGCTTCTGATTTGTCCATGTTCACTCAAAACCCAGAGAATTTACCATAACGATTCAATTCCTGCATTATCTGGGGCATGGAGTCGCTCGGGTTGGTCACAGTTAATAGAACATCATCAGCAAATAGCATGATTTTGTACGTCATACGCCCAACGGTAATGCCATGTATATGTGGGTCCTGATGAATGTGCTGAGCCAGTGGCTCCATTGTCAAAGCGAACAATAGTGGAGATAAAGCGCAACCCTGACGTGTCCCGCGTTCTAATGTTATTGGGTCTGAACTTGTCCCGTTGATCCTCAAGGCAGCCAATGGTCTGGTATAAATCAATCGAAGCCATGATATAAAGCGACCTGCAAATCCCATATGTTCTAATACCTTGAACATAAACCCCCAGTTAACCCGATCAAACAACTTTTCGGCATCCAGAGAAAGAAGCAACATAGATTGTCGGGTAACAACTGCCTCGTGGATCAAGTGGAGTGCCCTCCTAATGTTATCAGTTGCTTTTCTGCCTGTGATAAATCCCGCCTGGTCCTCCTGCACCAGCTTCGGCATAAGCTTTTGTAATCTCTTGGCTAGTATTTTAGTAAAGATTTTATAGTCAGAGCCAAGGAGGGAGATAGGGCGGTAAGAGCTACAATATTGTGGATCTTTCCCTGGTTTGCAAAGAACCACTGGATCTGCCAGTCTCCAAGAGTGAGGTAATTCCCCCTGAGATTCCAACTCATTGAACGCCTGGACCAGTAGAGGGATTAACAGCTTGCTATAGCGTTTGTAAAATTTATTTGTGAACCCATCTGGTCCCGGTGCTTTCCCATTAGGCAGATCGCTAATTGCCCATGCCACCTCGTTAGATGTGATGGGGGCTGAAAGCATCTCCTCCTCTAGTGGTGATATTTTTGTGAGCTTGGCTTGAGCCAGGTACCTCCCAGACTCCTGGGGATCTGGGTCCCCTTCGGCCCGATACAGCACAGTGTAAAAGTTTGAGAAGGCTGCCCTGATATCCTCTCGTGTGGTGCACATTTTTCCCTCCCTGTCACGTATAGCTGTGATATGTGTGTTGGTAGACCATTTTTTCAGCTTAAATGCCAATAGCCGAGAGGTCTTGTTCCCATATTCATAGTGGGCTTGTCTCACCCGTTGAAGTTGCTCTGCTATTTCTGCCATTTGGATTTCCCTGAGTTCCATCCTCAATGCATGCATGTGATGATGTGTAGCCCCCATATCTCTCTGACGGGTATCCTGTGCATTGAGGATTGTCAGCTCTGTGTGTATTTGCTGGGCCCTCGCTCGCGTCTGACATGCAAGATGTACCTGTAGAGCTATTACTTTCCCCCTTATCACTTCCTTGCATCCTTCCCAGAGGATTCCCGAGGTCACTTCTCCATTATCGTTGAGAGCAATATAATCTTTAATGTCCGCTTCTAGGCTGGCGGCTATGACCGAATCTGCTAGCAATTTATCATTGAAGCGCCATTGCGGCGCCTCTGGGCTCTGAACCCTCAATTTCAACTCTAGCACCATTGGTGCGTGATCCGACCACGTCCTCGGGTGTATCTGAACATCTACAATGTCTGTCATTAAGGTTGGTGGGCCCATCCAGAAATCTATGCGAGAGTGTGAGTTATGAACTGCCGAGTAAAATGTGTAGCCTCTAGTTTGGGGATTTCTATGTCGCCAGATATCTATTAAATGCCATTGCCTCATGAATTTATGTAGTTGAGACCGAGCGGATTGCGAGTATCGAACCCCCTGTGTGGTATTATCTAGTGTTGGGTGTAGCGTCAAATTGAAATCCCCACCCATTAATAGAGTGCCCACTATGTGCTGGGAGAGGAGCGCTGACAGTTCCAAATAGAATGCACCCTGTTGGTCATTAGGCGCGTACATATTCAGGAGTGTGAGTGTTTCCCCCTCTACTTGTACTATCATTAACAAATATCTGCCCTTTTTGTCCCTGACCACTCGTTGGACCCGCCAGGGATATTTCTGGGATAGCATGATCATAACACCGTTCTTTTTCTTTTCTAGTAAATTGGATGCACAAACCACCTGTTGCAATTTTGTATTTTGGCATAACCGCTCAGCTGACTGGAGTAAGTGGGTCTCTTGAACAAATGTTATGTCTGCTTTTAGGCGTTGCGCCTCTTTAAACATGAGTTGGCGTTTTCCTGGGGAGTTAAGGCCCTTTACATTAAGGGTCATACATTTAACAGTACTCATCTAATCTTTAAGATTGTCCCCCTTAACATTAATTCTTGCCTAATCCTCCAGTTTGTCCCTTCTTGTAGTTCCTTTGTTTCCCCCTTCACGTGATGTTTAATCAGAGCCAGTCCCCCCCAACTAGTAACCCTTTTGCCCTCCCTCCCCACTTGAAGACATCCTCGTACCAAACACATAAGGATGTCAAAAAGGATAGTGACCCACCCCCCTAGATATTAACTTTTAATAACTGGTCCTCACATCATTAACTGGTATATTATTAATTACATAGCATATAGGTATCTCCTTCTAACATTAAGCAACGCACTCTTAACAATATCAACTCTACAAAATTCAGTTATATAGTCACCAAATTGCGGTCTACATCTGAAGTCCGGTGCCATGAACACAGGCTCTGTTTATTTCTTTGCTCTAACATCTAATTTTGCTAGTTGCATGTCGGATTCCTGGCGTTGTAATCTGCCTTTTCCCGCGGTGACTCTTTGCCAGCGTGGTCTATCGCCAATCGTGGACGAATGTTTCTTTAATGCAGTGGTTTCCCCCTGTGGTCCTTCTTCTGGGAATGTATCAGCTGCTTCTGCTATGCTTCGCACTTGGTATTGCCTCCCTTCTTTGTAGAATCGTAGTACAAATGGATGGCCCCAGCGATATTTGATGCCTTTGTCTGTCAGGAATTTAGTGAAGGGCTTAAGCTCTGCTCTTCTTTTCAGTGTAGCTGCAGCCAAATCCTGGTAGCATTCAATATGGTAGGAGTCCCATTGAAATCCAGGCGCTGATCGTGAGGCCTTCATGATCTGTTCCTTTAGCTTAAAGTCACTGAAGCAGGCAATAATAACTTTTGGACGATTAGTTGTGGTGTTACCTAGGGCTCTATGTGCCCGCACAAGTTGAATTGTTGCTGGATCTTTAGTTATCTGCAACTCCTTTAATAGGGCACTTGCAATACTCTGTACTGTCGCTTCACAATCGACATACTGTGACGTGTTTGGGAGACCGCGGAACCTCACTTTACAGCGCCGACTCCGGTTCTCGAGATCTTCTACTTTATCCCAAATTTGTTGGGTTTCCTGCTTGGTCTCCCGCATCTGGGAATCTAGAGCCTGGATTAGTTCAGTTTGTTCATCTATACGATCTTCTGTCTCCGCGACTCTGATGCCCAGCGCGTCTATTTCTCCTCGGAGCTCCGCCCCCATCGCCACGATGTCTGCTCGCACTGCGGTAATAATTTCTGTTTTTATTTCTTGCAACCACTCGCAGATCTCTTGCATGCGAGTTTCCTCAGGATTATGTCCCTCTCCCTTTGCAAATAGCGGCGGGGAGAGTAGCAGGGGACTACCTTCTCGAGGGCTGGGCGGGAGTAACTCGGGGGCCGGCACGCTCATGTTCGCTGCTGGGCTCGTGTATGCGAAGGCTCGTAAGTCGATCGAGTTGGCTTTCGAATTCGACATGGATCGCTTACCCCTGACTTTAGATGTTGCTTCCATGCGTTTAGAAGTTGTTTTTATGCGATCGCGTCTCTGTGGGTGTTCTGATTTCGAGGGGCTGATCGGAGCTCGTGGCTCAGGCAGCCATTTCAGGGGATGACGTCACTTCCCCGCTCGTTGTTTGAATATTTTTACTGCTGTATTTGTCTATTGCTTATGTTTGATTCAGTCTTACTGTACACTGCCTTGAGTGAATTCCTTCAAAAAGGCAGTAAATCTATAAAAATAAATGTAAAGAACATATATGAGCCCTGATGCAAGTATTAGCTGAAACATGCCTATGTTAAGTCCTTTTATGACATATTGCCTTGTAACAAAGGTCTTTTTAAAGAAATAATCTCTGGTCGTTGATGATACTTCACTTGGAGGTGTATTTTCAAAGCACTTATACTTGCAAAGTTACAGAGAAACCTATGGAACTTTGTAAGTCTAAGTGCTTTGAAAATAAGTTCCTTGGCATCTTTATTTGGTGTAATGTTTAACCTTTGAAACAATACTTAAACATAGATCACTCAATAAAATAACAACCAGCAGTCTGAAAACAAATCATAGAAACTATTTTTTTATGCAGCACACACTAAAACTGTGAAATCCATTGCCAGAGGATACGGTCAAGCAACTTAAAAAAGTATGGTTCAAAAGAGCTTAGACAAGCTCCTAAAGTATTTACATTTTGAGATCTGTCAAGTATTTGTGACCTGGATTGGCCATTGTTGGGATACAGAATGCTGGGCTTTATGGACTTTTGAAGATTATCTTAGACCTTCAAATATTACTTATTTCTCACTTAAATCTTTTAGGTCTGACTGCTGCAGTATTACAGAAATGCCGGTTCTGCTCTATTCTCACATTACGTACACTGATATCTTGGGAAATCCATGCCTCACATAAGGCAGCAAATTACATCATTTACTACGTCAACCTTAAAGACATTATCACTAAAATTGTATTTCAAAAGGAAGTACAAAGAAGTATTTAGGAAAATGGTCACATTCCATTTACACGTTTATTGCACGGTTCATTTTATGGAATAATGCACATTAAACATAATGCATGCTAACATGGTAGTTTTTTTGGTCCCAGTATAAAATACTGGAAAATGATGCATTTACCAGTCAATCAGCAATGAGATCCAGGAGGTATATGTGACAACAGATGCCTGCTTAATGCTGAGTATTTCAGGAGAAGCCAATCCACCAGCAAAAGCTGATGTATTAATTGATCATAAACATTTTTTTTTATTTTTGTTACATTTGTACCCTGCGCTTTCCCACTCATGGCAGGCTCAATGTGGCTTACATAGGGCAATGGAGGGTTAAGTGACTTGCCCAGAGTCAGAAGGAGCTGCCTGTGCCTGAAGTGGGAATCGAACTCAGTTCCTCAGTTCCCCAGGACCAAAGTCCACCACCCTAACCACTATTTGGTGAAGTGGTATATAAATAACAGATAAAACCTGAAATTTCATTAGCATTACGCCATGAACAATGAAAATAAAATAAACAATTCCAACCTGGTAGTGAAGAATGCTACCCAAGGAAATCTTCTATCACGAGTGTCCACAAAAACATTCTGTACAAAAAGATTTGGGCAACAGCTATGCTGTGTGAACAAAAGCAGTGATTAAAATATAACTCACTGAAAAGTAACAACATTCATCAGTTATTTCCTGAAGACTTAGATTAAAACACTGGGGTGGGATGAGCAATTTTTCAACTGCTACCTTGATGTAACGTTTGTGAGTACAACTCTGCACCTATTTTTTAAAGAGAAAGTCTGCATAGACTTCTGCTCTGAAAATCACCATGGGTAGTTTGTGTGATAGTGTGTCCACAAACACTGCACAGTTTATTCTATGGGTAAAATTTCTCTGGAAGACGATGCACAAAGATTTGAAAATATCCACCCAAACACATGCCCCAGACTTCCTCCCCTCAATCTGGCTAAATGTATGCATGCTAAGGAATTACTCGCAATCTTTTAGTCAGATTGAGAGAGGGCAATTTCAAGACAGTCAATTTACCCAGGTAAACAAATAACATTGGTATGAGGACAATTTTGAAATTGATCAACCTGCGTTAAAGTAAGATTGACATAGCCAGATGAGGGCTGTTTCTTAAACTGCCCCTCTTCTAACACAGTAAAAAAAAGTCCAAATGATGTTAAACAGCATACTTTTGGAGATAAGTACAAAAATAACCATGGCTTCTGCCAGTTTCTAATTTTCAAAAGGAAATTCCATGGGGTGTTTCCCTTTGAAAACTGGTTTGCAGATCTGCAAATACAAAGTACCTATAAAATCTGCAAGCTGCCTGTGGGGATTGAAAATTGTACCCTGCTGCACCACATGTTGTTCCAGAACAAATACTTTATCGCTTTTATTTACAACTGACAGATTTCTTCATCAGCAAAACTTGTCACATTTATTAATTTACTATAAAAATGCCTGTCAAAACTTTTCGTGTAGTAAATAGAGAAGCTGTCAACTTATAATTTGCCATCCATTTAGATAGCCCTTATGAATATCCATGTGTAAATTGAAGTGTTTAAGTTAGATGTTTCAAGTTATACCTGCTATCTATACAAGTCATTTGCATGTCTAATTTATGTTTAGTAGCTGAATATAATTTCTTAGACATATAAAAGTTAATGGTTAAATATCACCACCCCCCTTTTTGGGCAGATAATTTTGGGCATACAGTTATATAACAAATTATCTGTTCAAGTGACACACATTTTTTTTTAAATAAAGGCATTTATACAGTTGGTCTTGCTGCCAAAGGTATAAATGCTTTTGAATATAAACATCCCTTCTATTAAGTTCTACAGGAATAGGAAATGGTTACGATTTTGAAGATGATGATAGCCCAGAAAAATTTGAACAAAATGAATATTATTACAGATGATTAATATCAAGATTGTTGTTTTCCCAGAGTTCCGGGTATGACTCCTAATGTTTTGTCCTCTGAAATGATTCCTTAGGATATTTATTCAAAAGGAGTGAAGCCTGTGAAACTGGGATTACCTTAATCAGTGGGAATTGGATTAGAGACTCAAGTGTTTGTATTGTTAAATAATTTCTGGTTTTAAAAGAGAAAAAATGAAATCAGTTGTATTATTTCCACTAATATTGGACAATAAGTATGTTTCCAACAAAATAAATTGACTATACACCGTTTTGGGTTTCAAGAAGCCAACCAGACGATCAATGTGGAATAATGATTCAGATAATAAATAACTGGGGGTGATCAAGTTAATACCATGTTTTCTTTGTTTACTGTTGTTTAATTGATCTCCTTGTCTTGTTTCACTCTCCCTATTTTGTGGTCTAAGGAAGAGTTTATAATTACCTGATTGAAATAATTCTTGTATTATTTTGTCTGTATTTCTGGCAAGTTATTTTAGTGCTTGTAAAATTAAATTCTTATAAATAAAATAAAAAAAAATCCCTTCTATTTCATCTTAACATTAGAAAAATGTACAACACAGAGTACACAGTTTTCAAAGGTGTCTGCTCAGTCTACTCCTCTCTCCCGTAATACTCAATCCTTTTTCTCTCTGTGTCTCATCAAGTGCCTATCATTACTTGTGTTATTCCCAAATAACATCTGGGATTCCCTTATCCCCAGCTTCAGCCTTTTCATCACCTGTTAATTTTCTCTGCTTAGCACTTTCTCTTAGCAGAATGAGTCAACAGCCCACTCCCCCACATGCAAGCCTCAGTTCCTTCCCTCAGCAGCCCCTAGTCTAAATTTATATTTGTGTATGTTTGTGTGTGTGAAGCTCCTTTTAGCAATCTGAAAAGAAAGTATCGGGGCTGGTTCAAGAGAATTTATGATGCAAGACTCCTTTTAAGAAAGCAGAACAGAAACACAAAAGCCAGTTTTTGTCAGAGCTAAATTTCAAAGTGTTTTATCCATGTTCATCTGTCTGAAAACTGCCCTCTCAATTTTTAGCCCCCTTGAGAGGAGCTGTTCCTTGTTTGTGTGTGTGTGGGGGTGGGGGGGGGAGGAAACCATACATACAAATCCCTTTTCCAGTAAAATTCTATCCACAGAAAAAGTGATTCTTAAATGACAGACCTTCAGCAGAAGAGGTCAGGAAAGAAAAGCAGCTCAGAACAAAGTTCAAAATGAAGGCATGCACATACTCTTTGAAATTTGGTGCAAAGGTTGAGATTAAAAAATGCATGTGGTCTTTGTTCTAACCTAGAGTGTTTGAAAATTGGTCTTTTAAGGTCATTTGTCTTTACCAGAGCCTCTTTTCAGTTTATGCAATTCCTTTTTACTGAATGAATAAACATTACAGAAAATAAAGCAAACCATCTAATGTTCCATTCTTAAAATTTGATCTGATTTACAGCAACTTTTACAATATATAACCCCCCCAATTGTCTCCTACCACCCAAGTCACCCCCTGTAGTAGTACTAGAATCCCCCTTTTCCCCCTTGAGAGGACAGTGTTATACATGGGACCAATATAACAACGTTTACATACATTGGGTCTACACATCTAGCTCATTCAGGAGTTTATTTGTTCCTCAGGTAGGTAATGATTGAATATACATCTCAAACAGACAAGAACAATTTCTTCAGCTTCAAGGAGAAATGCGCATCTCTACCCTCCAATTTTATAAGCGTATATAGCTTATTTCTCCAGTGTCAACAGGCAGGCGGATGGTCTCCCACCCATTTGTTTATTATTAGGATTTATTTACCGCCTTTTTGAAGGCATTCACTCAAGGTGGTGTACAGTAAGAATAGATCAAACATGAGCAATAGGCATTTACAGCCGTAAAAATATTCGAAAACAATACAAAGTATGGCATGGTATACTAGCAATGTCAACACAATACGTAATAGAGCATTATAATTGGTAGTGAAGGGTAAGGCAAAGTTGTAACATATAGATGGGTAAGAAAGCAGTGGCATAGCTATGTGGGGCCTGGGCCCCCGTAGATTTGGCCCTGGACCCCCCTGCCGACGACCCTTTCTGGCCCCCCCTCCCGCCGCCTGCCTTTGCTGGCGGGGGACCCCAATCCCCGCCAGCCGAGGTCCTCTTCTTCCCACAAAAGGCTTCCTTCTGTTTCTAATGAGTCTGACGTCAGAAACAGAAGGAAGCCTTTTGCGGGAAGATGAGGACATCGGCTGGCGGGGGTTGGGGGTCCCCTGCCTGCAAAGGTAGGAGACGGTGGGTTGGCGGCAGGAAGGGGGGTTGAGAGGGTCATCGGGGGGGGGGGGGGGTAAAGTTGGTGGTGGCAGCGTCGGCAATGGCAGGGGGGGGGCTAAAATATGCCCCCTCACCTCGGGCTCTGGACCCCCCTCCCGCCAAAGTCTGGCTACGCCCCTGTAAGAAAGTAGGAAGAATCAGAAAGTAAGGTGACTGATTTGAAGAAAGTTGCACATGGAGGAGTGGATAAACATGTCCCGCTGCAGTATGTGCAGCCCGAGTCAATCCTTCTGTGTGTGAGTGAGACTAACAGGTTAGTTACTTCTTCCATTAAAGGCTTGTTTGAAGAGCCAAGCTTTCACCTGCTTCCTGAAATAGAGAGATAGTCTTGTGTTAAGTGAAGCCTTTCAGGCAATACATTCCAGAGTGTGGGGGCTACTCCGGAGAAGGCTCGCTTGCGGGTATCACATTGTGTAATGTCTTTTGGAGAGGGTGTAGTTAGTGAAAGTCCTTGGGTGGATCTTAGTGTCCTTGGCGGTGTGTGGAGGATCATCCTATTCTTTAGATACTCAGGGCCATTTCCTTTCATGGCCTTGAAGATCAGATAGAGTTTTAAATTTAGCCCTGCATTTAAATTTAACCCATAAGTAATGCCATACTGGGAAAAGACCAAGGGTCCATCAAGCCCAGCATCCTGTCCACAACAGCGGCCAATCCAGGCCAAGGGCACCTGGCAAGCTTCCCAAACGTACAAACATTTTATACATGTTATTCCTGGAATTGTGGATTTTTCCCAAGTCCATTTAGTAGTGGTTTATGGACTTGTCCTTTAGGAAACCGTCTAACCCCTTTTAAAACTCTGCCAAGCTAACCGCCTTCACTACGTTCTCCGGCAACGAATTCCAGAGTTTAATAGCAAAATACATTTTTTTGCTGTAATGCTAGCTTTACACAGAAATAATCTTTCCTCCTTGCTAAAAGAACCACATTATGCAAATTTACCAAATAAGTGACCCAATGTTGACATCTTTCCCCAATCAGTATTGTATGATCTGTGACTAAAAAAAATTGTATCTTTGAACAACTCCACAAAGCATGTGACAGTGAACCATCTACTTACTTACTGGGGCACTTAAGAGGATAAATTGACTCCACCTCTGTATGCCTGTTTGTGTGAAAAATAAGCTCGTCATAGTGCAAAAATGACAGTCCCGCATATTGGCACAGCATGTTAGAGATGATGTCTGTCCAAGCAACTGTATAAACTATTTATTAACCTGATACTCAACTCAGAAGCCCAAATTCTGTATACTTTTTGGGTGGAAGAAGATTGCAAAGTTGTTTATGGACAAAGCTTGCGGGGTGTCCACTTGGAAAAAGTCACCCAGTTGCTTAGCTAAACTGCTTGTAAAAGCAGTCTCTCGTAGTGATGCCTCATAACGTGTTAACTGCCTATGTGCAAATATTGTATTCCAATCATCTACTATTGCTCCCGGAAGGTTTGTTACAGTCTCTATGGAATCATCTTCTTGGATAACCTGGTGTAAGAATTGTACACCTGCTTGAGCCCACCTTCGAAAAACTGCATTGTCCAGCCCTGGTTTGAAATCTGCATTACCCACAATGGGGAGGAGATTACTGAAGAAAGGACTGTGCCTCTAGAGTTGCAGGACCCTCTTCCAGGTTTCTCATATGGGGCACACAAGGACTCTTTGACGTAAATGTAGGGGAAGTATGCAAGGTCGTGGATGCAACAGATATGTTATGTGAAGTGGAATCGCAATCACCCGTTCCATATCTTTGGAGTACATTTATCCATATTTTCCATTTTCATTTATTGGTTCTTGTATCCTACACTATACAATCAAGGGCATTTCAATGTGGCTAACACAAGTTGCTAGGAGAACAATTTAAGTGAGTCAGTGTACAAATTGAATGGGACAGTATAGCTAACATTGTTTTGGTTACAAGTTATATCATTTGAGGGAGTAGTAGAAAGATACACCGAGATCGAATAGAAAAAATTCTCATTGCAAGTGGTCTCAAGATGAGTAAAGTAAAGAAACTGGTCAACTCGAATATTTAAGACCCAGTCCTGTAAGTGGCGCAAGAAGCATGCCTGGGTGTACCCAAGTCTAGAAGCCCTAGTCCTCCCCGTCTATATTGTCTATTTAGTCTGCTTTTAATTTAGATTTTTTTATTTCCCCATAAAAATCTTATGAACAGTCTATTAATCATCTTTTAAGTCTTTTTGTAGGAGAAAAATGGGCAGATTTTGGAGTACATAAAGCCACTTTAGAAAGATGGTCATATGAATCAAATTAATTCTCCCACTAAGTGTTGGGGGCAGTGCTCTCCATGTCTCTAGGTGACTCCTAGTCAAATGAATAAATTCAGGTATATTATGTGGATATAATTACCTGGGTTGACTGAGAGCTGGACTCCCAGATATTGAAAAAAGTCTGTGGCACAAGAGGAAAAGTTTCTCCCCAAAGTCTAGGGAGGGTGGCGTCGGTAGCCAAGGCTTACAACTTATATTTATTTAATTTGAACCCTGAGAAGCCATCAAATTCTTCAATGTTTTCCAACAGAGCAAGAAGAGAATGCACAGGATTTACTTTGTGTGCTAATAAGTCCTCTGCAAAAGTAGCAATTTTTGAACTCGTTAGACCCCAAGCACATCCTCTGCACCTCCAAATTTGATAGGATGTCTCAAATTAGAGGATCTAAAACCATGATGAAAAACATTGGTGATAAGGGATATCCCTGTCTTGTTCCATGCTGAACAAGGAAGGAATCGCTACGTACCTCATTCACTACTATAAAAGCTGTAGGGGATCCATACAGCGTCCAAATTGCAGTAAAAAAAGGTTCTTGTAATTCCACATTTCTTAAGGACTCCATACATAAATCTCCAGGATAACCGGTAGAATGCCTTCTCCACATCAAAACTTACTAGTAGAGAAGGCGTTGAGTGGCATTGAACGTCCTCCAATGTAGACAAAATGGCTCTATTATTTTTAACTGCATGAAGGGGACGAACAAACCCCACCTGAGGTTCTGACACTAGTTTGGATAACAGTCCAGCTAAATGATTAGCTAATATTTTTGCCAGGAGTTTAGTCTCAAAACATATGAATGTGGTTACTATGTGTACCTTTCGTGTCTCAGGACTTATTCTCGCTGTGATTGCCTTGCTGCTCCCTTTCAGCGTCACGTGACACCCAACATAAGCTCCATGGGTGAGCTCCGTGGGGCATATTTTTGCCTAACATTCTAATTTTCTAGATCTTTTGTTTACTTTACCACTATGGCTCTTGCTTTCAGGATGCTATTTGGGTTGGTACTATTTTTTCTCTGGCATCTTGAATTTGGTTATTCGTCCGGGATCCCTTTGAATGTGGTAGTACTGGAGGCCTTTTCCAACCCGGTGTTCTAAGGCCATTGTCCTTTTAACATTTATTACCTGGGTCATTCTGCTCTGGTATGTTTTTTCAATTATGATAGGGCTATTACTGCCCTCCTATTTCTTGTCTTCCTTTTTCAGGTGCTTTACTTAACTGTCGGTTGCTTTGAAGAGTGGGCTACTCAGGGATTTTCACTACAGTTCAATTGCTCTGTCTCACTGAAACCTAGTTAAAAAGAAAAGACCATTATTTTATTCAGTCTCTCCCACCTGGGCATGACTTTATTTCTACTTCTAGAGTCTCTAAAACAGGTGAAGGCCTAGCAGTTGTTTTTTCTTCCAATATTCCAGTTACTGAGCTCAGAGCCTCTTTTTCTTATCCTGAACTTTTGCTTTTAAACATTTCAGGGTCTTCCCCTCCGAAGGGACAGCACCTTGTAAGTGGTGGAGGGGCTTCTGTGTTTCAATGATTTAGAGGGCTATGCTGAAGGGTTACCCATATCAGACAGGCCTCTGAGGAGAAACCAGACAAAAAGTGTCCCAAACTGGAGGATCCAAGATGGCGTTGAGGGAGGACGTACGTTAGTTGAGTTCCCGTTTTACACCAGAATACCTGAAGAAGTAGGCGCGCTCCCCAGAGAATGGGGAAGAAAAAAGGCAAAGCCGTGGTGTTGTCCTTCTCGAACACGGCTGGGGTTCCCACCACTTCTCAGTCTACTTTGGAGAGATTCGGGGTCATAACGTCAGGGATATCGGTTCCTGCTTCGGGGAACCGCAAGGCTTTATTGCCGAATCTCAGTGGAGAGGGAGTGACTTTGAGTCCCCCTGTTGGCATGACCTCTCCAAGACCTGGTGTCACGCCTGTGGCCATGACCACCCTCAGCCTTACCTTCTTTCTGGGGGTCAGCAGCTCTGCTGGCTTCTGTCTGTGTTTGTGTTAGTCTTGTCTCGGTCCTGGTGTGCTGGCTGCTTCCAGCATGAACCTGATTGCTTCACTAGACCTCACCTGTGTGGGCTATGCCTCTCTGAGGAGCAGCATCTAAGATGGCTGCCACCGGCTCTGTGCCAGCTTCCAAGATGGCTCCTGCTTGTCTTTCCTGTGGGCTCACGTCCTATGTGTGTCAAACCTCTCTTTGGGGTCAGTGTACTTCCTGCTTCTGTTCTACTGCTGGTGACTCATCAGTGAGAGCCTTCATAAGGAATTGCGGTGCTTGCAGTCAGTGCCTTTGCATTGAAGTGTTATGCTCTTAGGCCAGGTCAGGTTAGTGTCGGCTGCACTACTGCTTAGCCTCTCTCTGGGTTCCAGCCCAGCTTCTTTCTGTGTCTGTGGTCTTTCCGTGGGGGGGTCTTCCCTGCCTCTGTTCCTGGCTTACTCTGTGTTTGGGGTGAAGCCTCTGTTCCTGGTTTATCCTGTGTTTGGGGTGAAGCCTCTGTTCCTGGCTTACTCTGTGTTTGGGGTGAAGCCTCTGTTCCTGGCTTATCCTGTGTTTGGGGTGAAACCTCTGTTCCTGGCTTATCCTGTGTTTGGGGTGAAGCCTCTGTTCCTGGCTTACTCTGTGTTTGGGGGTGAAGCCTCTGTCCATGTTTGTTCTCTGTCTGCATGTGAAGCCTCAGCCTTTGTGAGTTCCCACTAGGTGTGTGGAGCGGCTGTGGCTTCAGACCCTTGGCTTGATATTCCTGGTTTACTCTGTTTGCTCTGCTGCCGGCCCAAGACCCTTGGCCTGTTCTTCCTGGTTTACTCTGTTCACTCTGTTGCCTATCCTGCCTTGCCTAGTCTGTGTGCTTACCCTGTTTGTATATCCTGAGTCCTGCCTTGCCTAGTCTGTGTGCTTCCCTGCTTGTATTTCCTGAGTGTATATCCTAAATCCTGTCTCTGTCTAGCTACTGTTTATTGCCAGGGCGTGGTCCCTGTTTCCTGCTGCTTCCTAGCTAGTGGGTTTACCCGCTGGGTATTCCCTGATCCCCAGTCTGCCTTGCTGGCATGTTGCCCTAGTCTTTGCTCCTGCTAGCCTTCGTATGTCTTGTCTCCTTGGTCTGCCTTCTGGTTCTTGCTAGTGGCGGTGCAGCAGCTCCCTGTCTGAGTTTAGTTCCTAGTCTAGTCTCCCTCGTGTTTCCTAGACCCAGGGTGGGTCCTCTGGTTCTCCAGTTCCGGCCCTGTCCTACAAGTCCTGCCGGCCACCTGCACGCTAGAGCTCAACTCTAGTGGAACGGTGGCCAAGCGCAGGTGAAGCGGATCCTGTCCTGCCGGTTCCAGTTGCCTACTTCCGATCCCGAGTTCCAGTCCTGTTCTTCCGTATGTCCGGTTCCAAGATGGTCTTGCCTGCCTCTGCCGCTCCTCGGCAGGGGCCCAAGGGCTCACGATTCCCAGTGCAGCCCCGAGGACCTGACAGCATACCAAGGGCCTCGAGAACGCGACACCCGGAAACAGTAACGCTTCGCTATGGAGGTCGACAGTGGAAACGCCCGAAATGGGTTAGGATTCTCACGCGATCCGAGGAGGTCCTGGCGCAGCATTGACTCCGGATAATAAACCAACTGGGGGATTGGAGAGTGAGATCTTCCCCCCCGAAGATATCTGGAGCAGTTTCTGTGGAGAAATTGGACCTGGTGAAGCCAAAAAATGTCATAATGGATGCACTATGGGAAGTGCTGCAGAGTGTGAATAATTCTCTTCTTCAGATGTCAAAAATTTTTCAGGAATAAATATATGATTATATCAATACTTATCTAACAAAGTGGAAGTCCAAGATATAAAAATAGAGACTTTGATTACGGAAATGGTTTCTCTACGAAAATCAGTTAATCTGGTAATGAAGGAAAGTCATGTTTCTTGTAAAAAAGTGGAACTTCTGGAGAACCAATTAAGGAAAAATAACTTGAGAATGATAAATCTTCCTAAAATACCCTATATCAGGGGCGTATCTGCGTGGGGCCTCAGGGGCCTGGGCCCCCGCAGATTTCGCCCTGGACCCCCCTACCGCTGCCAACCCTCCCCCTCCGTTGCTCGCCTACCTTCGCTGGCGGGGGACCCCAACCCCCGCCAGCCGAGGTCCGCGTCCTCCTGCCGCTGCCGGCTGCCTTTGGTGCTTTCATTTGTCCATTGAAGCTGGCGCCGATGAAAGTTTCTTTTGAGTCTGACGTCGCTGCACGTTGTACGTGCAGGACGTCAGACTCAGAAACATTTTCTGTCTGAGTCTGACGTCCTGCACGTACAACGTGCAGCGACGTCAGAGTCAAAAGAAACTTTAGTTGGCGCCAGCTTCAATGGACAAATGAAAGCACCAAAGGCAGCCGGCAGCGGCAGGAGGACGCGGACCTCGGCTGGCGGGGGTTGGGGTCCCCCGCCAGCGAAGGTAAGCGAGCAACGGGGGGGGAGGGTTGGCAATGGCGGCGGCGGCGGCGGCGGGGGGGGGGGCTATAATGTGCCCCCTCACTCTGGCCCTGGCCCCCCCTACCGCCGCAGTTCAGATACGCCCCTGCCCTATATAGAGAGTTATATTACTAGTGACTTTTGCCTTTGATTTAGATAGGAACAATGTTTTGAAATTGTATTTCCAATACATGGCTGATAGTTTTTTGGGTTCAAAGATAAATATATTTCCTGATATATCAAGGGAATCGCAGACTAGGAGGTGTGAACTCTTGGCTTTTAAGCCAAGAATCATTGCCCAAGGTGGGACCTTCCTAGAGCGATTCCTTTGTAAGTGTTTTATTTCCTTATTTGTTGAACCCAACAAATTACAAGAGTTTGTGGAGTTAAAAGAACAGATGAAGAACCCTCTGCAGCAACTTCCTTTAGTTACCACTGTACCAGCTGCAATTACTGATTAACCTTCCTCCCTCAGAAAATATGAATTTGTAAGATTAACCACTTGGTGTTTTTCTTATTTTCTTTGAGATTGTTTTCCTGATCTTGGATCCCCCAATTGTGGTCAATTATATATATTGTTGTGAGAAAATGATTTTTCTTTTTCCTTATATTAATATCTGTTTTTCCTTACATTTACGTGATAAATGTGAATGTAAGTAAAATGATAAATAAAAAAAAAATAAAAAAAATAAAGATTTCCGGGTCTTCTCCTTTGCACATTCTATTGTACTATTTCCCTCCTCCTCTCACTACAGATTCCTGGGATACTACTACTACTACTATTTAACATTTCTAGAGCGCTACAAAGTGTACGCAGCGCTGTACAAACACAGAAGAAAGACAGTCCCTGCTCAAAGAGCTTACAATCTACAGTCTCTTGCTGAGGCTTCTATTAATTTCCCTAATCTTATAATCTTGGGTGATTTCAATATTCATGTAGATTATCCTCACCGCTTGTCCTTTCCCTGTTTCCTTTCTTATTTAAAAGAGCTTGATCTGCATCAATTGGTTTCTTTCTGTATATTTTTGTGATCTAAGACCACTTTCTCATAAGGGTGGCATAATAAAGCTTATTTGAGCTCTGTTCATAGTGAGGTCTTATGCTTGTGCAAGTTCATACATAACTCACTGAGTCAGGTTCAAATTTTAGTTCACATTCTTTGAATTTTTTCTTTGTTCCTCACGATGCCTGACTCCCCTTTACAAACAGTTTGTGATCAGAGTTCTCTGATTCCTAAATCTATAATCCTTTATAACAAAAAATGGCACAAGGCAGCCAATAAAAACGCCATTTTTTCATGGCTTCTGGCTATCAGCCTTTACCACCCAAACCTGCCTCCTTTATTAATTGTTATCTAAGCCCAAATGAAGGTGTCTTGATTTTTGGAGATAGATTAGCTGCTTTTTTGCTTTTAGCTCCAATCTGAATGCTGCTTTCATGTTTCAGGGCCTGATTCATGACAGCAGAGGAAGGGTATGATTTATATTTAAGACATAATACAATCTTCAATTTCCAAATTTGCTCAAATTAATTGCAGAAGATTATGGGCTATTTCTTGACTGATCTATGTGAATCTTGTAAAGGTCATACAAGGATACAACTTTGTCTGCCTCATTAGAATTTGTACTTTTTTACAGCTCAATTTTATTAGACTGGGTTCAAAGCTTGTTATGAACTCTTCTGATCATATGTAATATGTTTTATAGAAGGATAGCTTTTACATTAACTGTGAGATTTACTGAAAGGCTCCTGCCTGTATTTTCCTGTTATGACTAGATGTTGCACACTTTTCCACTCTTGTATTTTTGATGAAACTCTAAAAACTTTGTGATGTAGTTTTGTTATTTCCAGATGGTTGCATTCCTCCCTCATAAACCTGAGGGACCATATTATCTACCACAGACCTGCTGGACTCTTGCAATCACAGGACTGGAAGGGCACTGCTTCTCATCTGCAAATTATAGTCATTTTTGTAGAGACTTTTGTCTTGTTAATGTCATTAGTGGCATAGCCCCCCCCCCCCCCCCCCCCGGAAGAATGAATCTAGATGAATGTTTAGATTATGCACTTAAGATCTTTTATGTACCTTGAATGAAAATGTTTTGTGCTGCTCCAGAAAAAAAGGACAGTGCCTTTCTATTGCCTAGTTTGCTCTAATTTGTTTAAATTGCCTTCTTTCACCATATAGGACATAAGTTGTTAGATTTCCTATTTAGGACCATTATCTGAGTGACCAGCCTCATCAATTTATCATTTTATATTATTTGAACTTGAAAGCATTTTCCCCAAACTTAGAAAGACTTCCTTGTTTACCTCATTGATTCAGCCACAAGAGGGATGCTTCTAAATAACATATATACAATTTAGATGTTAATTGTATACAGCTGGAATGTTAAACTTTTCTCCCACTTTGTGTGTCCTTTCTGAGCCTTGTTTTGTACACATGGGGACATAGTGTACCTAACTAATTCCTTGGTGCCCTAATCTTCTTTGTTATGCATTAGTTTTTTTAGGACAAGTATAAAACTTTATTTTCACTAATTTGCACTGTTGAAAATAGGATGCTGATGTGATTTTTATTTTTCCCTAATTTGTTTTTCCATAAATGCAGTGTGACTCTCATGACTTTTAAGCTGAAGCTTGCTTGTAGCAGACCTGGTTACCCAGAAAACCCACAATGATCATAACACCCCAAACTTGAAATTGCCTCAATTAGAATCTACCCCAAAACCCTGCTTGACCACCTAAACTGTACCCTGTTTTACAGACCACCAGGTAACTAGAACAAAATCCAACCAGACTTCATGGACTTCATATCAAACACCTGTGCACCAACTCCAATATACTCATATTAGGAGACATTAACCTCCACCTAGAAGACCCAAACTCTCCAAATGCACGAGAATGCAAGGATTTCCTCCGTCTATGGGACCTTAAATGGCCACACATGCAACCAACCCATGTCAAAGGGCACACGCTCGATCTCATCTCATACAATCTGCCCAAAGACGGAACATAGGAATAAAAGAAATTAAATGGATAGACACACCATGGTCAGACCACTATAAACTAAACCTATCCCTACACTGGCAGAAAAAGGGCTTATACCGCAGAAAGGAACACAAAACTTACAGCACAAGATCAGCACAAACATACCTAAATCTCCACTACCCAAGCTGCAAAGAACTCAAATACAAATCAACTTATGCATCCAGCCTCTCCTATATAATAAGCACACAACTATGGAACGCATTACCTAACACCGTGAGAACAACATATGACCACCTAAACTTCCGGAAATTACTAAAAACCAAACCCCACCGACCCAACTTAAATGCTTGAACAACCACAACACAACGGAACCAAAGCTAGTACCGGACACTAATTAACTCTTCCCCTCTATGATTCCCTAATGTGTCTGTCACACATGAACTTTATTCTACCACTACATCACTTTGTATTTGTTCATACCGGAACTGGCGATCGCCTTTACGGTACAATGTAAGCCACATTGAGCCTGCAATTAGGTGGGAAAATGTGGGATACAAATGTAACAAATAAGAAGTTGGAAGAAATCTCCCAGTCATTTTTGGGAAATTTTATGTAGAAGGTTACAGAGAAGTTTAAGCAAATGAGAAGGTGTATTTGTAATGAGATATTGTAAAGTTGTTAGCTGCCAATGTGCAAGTTGTGTGAGCTGTTTAACAGTACATATTGTGACTAGTCCCATGGCACGAGTGAATGCTAGTATATTCAGCAGCATGTCTACAAACAGGGCCGTGCTAACACGGTAAGCGAGGTAAGCATGGCAGGGGGGTGCTTCCCTCTGGGGGGCGCCACCGCACCATGCTCACCTCGCTCGCCATCCCGCAACATCCCTTTTCTTTTTAAATTTACCTCCATGACGTCAGAAGAAGGCGGAACACAGCGAAGGGAAGGCTAGACGTCGGGAGCGCCACCTCCTTCCCTGACGCTGCTGGAACCGCCACGGAGGTAAATTTAAAAAGAAAAAAAAAGAAAAGGGATGTTGGGGGGAGAGAAGAGGGCGGGCAGTTAAACAATGGGAGCGGGAGGGCAGGGGAGAAACGAGAGCATGGATGCGAAGGGGGGGGGGGGAGAAGAAGGCGGGCCAGGCTGGGACATGGGAGCGAGAGGAGAGAGAGAGGAGCATGGATGCGAGGGGGGGTCATGGAAGGGAGAGAGGGGAATTGCTGGATAGGGATTAATGGAGGGGGCAGGGGACAGAGGAGCATGGATGGGCATGGATTGGGAGGGCAGGGCTCAGGGAGAGAGGGGAATTGCTGGAAAGGGATGAATGGAGGGGGCAGGGGACAGAGGAGCATGGATGGGCATGGATTGGGAGGGCAGGGCTCAGGGAGAGAGGGGAATTGCTGGATAGGGATGAATGGAGGGGACAGATGGGCATGGATGGATATGGATTGCAGGGCAGGGCTCAGGGAGAGAGGGGAATTGCTGGATAGGGATGAATGGAGGGGGCAGGGGACAGAGGAGCATGGATGGGCATGGATTGGGAGGGCAGGGCTCAGGGAGAGAGGGGAATTGCTGGAAAGGGACGAATGGAGGGGGCAGGGGACAGAGGAGCATGGATGGGCATGGATTAGGAGGGCAGGGCTCAGGGAGAGAGGAGAAATTGCTGGACATAGAGGGGAGGGAAGAGAGATGAAGGAGATGAAATGAGGGAAAAGGAAGAGAGGAGAAAAACTGCACATGGATGAAGAAAATAGGCAGAAGCTGAGGACCAGAAATGAAGAAGAAAGGAGGAAAGGAAAGAAATAAATGGAAAGGAAGCCCTGGAAACGGAGTTAAGAGGACAGATAGCAGCAGAATCAGATACTGGGCCAGCATGATCAGAAAAAGAAAGTCACCAGACAACAAAGGTAGAAAAAAAATCATTTTATTTTCATTTTAGTGTTTGGAATATGTCCACTTTGAGAATTTACATCTGCTATCTTATTTTGCAATGTATAGCAATTTGTTTCTAAGAATATTGCTGACAATTCCTGTCAGTGTGGCAAGTGGTGAGCGATCATTTTCACGGGGGGGGGGGGGGGGGGGGGGTGCCTCCGCCTGATAGTCTGCAGGGGGGGCCTCAACTGATAGGCTGCAGGGGGGCGCCAGAGACCCTAGGCACGGCCCTGTCTACAAAGGAAACTCAAGTTGGTCAGACTGTATATGTAAAATGAATATATGGAAGTGTTTGAACAGGGATATGTATATGCCTTATGATATACTCTTTTTTTCTTTTTTTTTTTTTTGTAAGACCAACACTGTAATTGATTTTCTTGTGCATTACATATAACTAGAACTGTGTAAAGCCTACAATCTGAGAAACACATTGACTTATTGGTATGTTGTTCAGAAATTGGGCAGACATTAAGTAGATTGTTTTACTTGCTGGAAAGTATGCTGACATTTATGACCTGAGGCCTAACTATAAGGCCCTCATTGCTCTGTTTAATTGATTTATTGTTTGAAGTCATGTTTCAGGTTCACAGACCTGTCATTTCACATTAGTTGAAGCCTTCCAGCAGAGGCAGGACATCAACTCATTTGAACCCTGACTGTGTGAACCATGTCAGCGCTGGTCTCCACTGCAACTGTGCAAAGCCTGCTGCTTCACAATACCAGAACCTGCACTGACCACTGTCGATTCATCTGTCACCTGGATTGTCAGCCTAACACTGCAACAAAGCTTTTAATTACACTGACTTGCCAGCTTTCTAGTTGTGTACGTTTACAAAAAAACTTTTGGACTTTTCCTAGTTTTCTATTTTTATTGTTGCATTATCTTCTTGATTATGAGTTACTTTAATGTTACAGGTTTTTTTTTGTTTTCTGTTTTATCTTCACCCTAGTCCCCTGTTCTATTTCCCATAGAATTCCCTGATACTAGTTTGCTGTTTTTTATTTTGCTTGTATTCTGTGGTCTTTTTGTTAACATGTCATCACCACAAGTACAACCGAATTCATGCTAATCCCTTAATTAAGGCTTGTCTTGGTGCTCTTTCTTATACTTTTTAGATTCCTATTTTCACATCACCTGCTATTACTGCTGCACTTGGAATGTCACTACGAAGACTTCAACCTCGTCCTCATGTGCTCCCCACTGAAATGAATATGGCTATCACTGCCTTGCAAGATCAACTTAATGAACTCAACACCTTTACTGCTTCCAACTGTATGGGTCTTTACTGTCTCCTTGCATCGCAAGGTGGTTTATGTAATGTTTTAAATAGTTCTGACTGTTTCGCTGTTGTTGTTAATTGCTCGCATGTTATTAGAAATGCTCTGGACAAAATTGTTGCATTCTTATTTTATTTATTTTTGTTACATTTATACCCCGCGCTTTCCCACTCATGGCAGGCTCAATGCGGCTTACATGGGGCAATGGAGGGTTAAGTGACTTACCCAGAGTCACAAGGAGCTGCCTGTGCCTAAAGTGGGAATTGAACTCAGTTCCTCAGTTCCCAAGGACCAAAGTCCACCACCTTAACCACTAGGCCACTCCTCCACTCCCACTAATGTGGGAGATAGAGGGTGAAACAGTTATAGGAAAAAGGAGTGATGACAGGAGCAAGAACAACAAGAGGAGAGGGTGACACGAGTCATGCACCTTAAATGGCAAAGAGGATGGAAACTTTAGTTCAAAATAGTAGTGAAATGAGTTTATGTACTTGTACGGAGGAGTGTAAGCTCTACAGAGTGGAAGTTACAACCCTCAACAATGGCATGGGTGTAATATCTGTAAGGATTAGCACATATAACCTTTACTATTTTACTGCACAGACTACATGGTCATTTCAGTCCTTATTTGTACTTTTATTTTTAAATACAAATGTAAATATCTACAAACACATACACAGGAGTAAGAAAGACATTTCCAGCTCCTTTCCTTAACAGACTATGAGGCATATTTTCAAAGCACTTAGCCTTCCAAAGTTCCATAGGTTTCTATGGAACTTTGGAAGGCTAAGTGCTTTGAAAATATGCCTCTATATATGCACAGAATAACATTCGTACTTACATTAAGGAAACGTCCCACATTGCCTTCTTTTGTTGCATCCAGCAAATAAATATGTTCTTCGGTAATTGAGCTCTTCTGAGAACTGATTTTTGCTTCAGATTGAGACACTGAATAATTGTCACGTTCTTTATAAGGAGCATCTTTTTCAGTTTGCCGTTCAGTTGGTTTTACTATGGGTCTGGTTGTATGGGGTGTGGATCCATCTGTAACACTTTCATCATCGGATATTGCCAATTCATCCCACGTTGCAGTCTCTTTCTTGTCTGGAGATAACTCCTCTTCTGTATTTTCAACAAGATATTATTACTAAAGGTTCCAACAACTGTTGAAAGGTTAATTTTGGAAAATAAAAACCGAACATTTTTTTTTAAATAAAAAGCAAAATTGCTTACCTGTAATAAATCTTCTCAGAAGACAGCAGGATATTAACCCTCACAGCATGCTTGAAGTCACTGAACAAAGACCTAGTTAGTTATGTAATTTGCAAATCCTAGAGCTTTAATACATGTGTTTAAATTTTATTTTATAAAGTTTAACACAATTACACGAGTATATCCTTGCTCAAGAGGCATTTAAAGAATATTTGGTAAATTAAAAAGAAATATCTTGACCAAATTCCAATAACATTAGACCACTACAGATAGAGGGGTGGAGGAACGCAATAATGGAGATTAAAAATAATAAAAAAATAATAATAAAGAAACTGCTTAACTGATAACTTCCTGTTTCTTTAACCATTAACCACTAAATGAGTCGCTGTGGTAGCTGGAATAACAGACTGCTTTCTCATATCTATAGAAGAATGCAAATGTTCTGGATCAAATCGTGTTTCTCAACCCCAAGTAATTTACCAATCATTTACAGGGATACTGACAAAAAATACAAAGCCACCAGTGAAAGAACCTCCTGGTGCATAGATAGAAAAAAAGTCTCCTCTCTTGAATCGGATGATCAACATCATGTGTAAATCCATGTTCTTTGACCCAGCAATAATGTGGCTTCCTAAAATACAGGCACATAATGTTATTCAAATCCTGTTCAAACACAAAAGCTAACCAAGAAACTAGCTCTATCTTGGATTTCATCAATTGAAGTTTCCAATATGGCTGAGATATCCACAGTCTCATTTACTCTCTCATTTTGTGTTAGCCTCTGAACAATAAAATTAACTTTACTGAATGGTGGCATTATTGAGGAAGATATTCCCAAATTTTCTGCTAGATCTCTCTTCCATGTATCCATGAGTTTGTCCCAGAACCCTAGAAAAGTTTAACATTCTCAGATTTAAATGCCTAGTGTGATTTTCTATCTGTTCCAATTTTCTATGAACAAGTTTCTTACCTTTAATAAAGGCTCCAATGGCAGATTTATTCTCCTTAATATTCTGATTCTAGGACACAAATCTTCTCTTGGTATGCCTTCCCCAAACTATCCTGATTATGGGCCAATACACTCACAGTTTGTACTACAGAACTTAAATCTGAAGAACATCTAGTTATAGATGCAACCATTTTAACCAGAATATACCAGACTGATTGAGGAGAAACTCCAGGGCTGGATGAAGATGAAAAATTCACAGCCCCTTGAGGAGGACGCCATATCTTGTAACCCCCGCTGCCATACGTTGTGCTTCAGGAGTTTTTAATGGCTGTAAATCCTTCTGCTGCACCATGCCAGTTTCCAAAATGGCCTGGGGAGCAATCACCTCTGACATAACCGAGAGAGGCCAAACTGATCACAATGTTAAGCACACTATTTACGGCCTTTGCCACCAATATGGCCACTGCCATTTACCCTTTCAGATCTTCTAGCCTAGGGCGGGCGGGGGAGGGGGGTTGAGAATTCTTGCAGGTGGAGGGAGACCTTGTTAGGAGAAAAATGAACTATGCTATATTTTAACTCCTTCCCAACGCTATGCTTTTTACCCAGAGGTGATATTAAAAGGAAGAAACCCTTCTCTGAAAATTAAGAACTTTATTCAGGCATCAATTAGAAAGAATCACAATATAGAATTTCTGATACAAGATTAAGATTTGTAGTATAACAGGAAGCATGGCTTCTTTTAGCTAAGCTCACAAAACAAGTTAATCATTAGCAGAGTCAATCCTAACACAACTAAAAAGAACATCAGTTTTCTCCGTCATACTGATTGTTTCCATAGCTAACCCACATACTCACCAAGCCTGTTACTCTAAGATAACAAACGTTCAGGCCAATAATACAGGAATGAGGGGCTTCTCTGCTTTTCTTTATATGCAAGTAAGCCAATCAATGATACTTTCTTCCCTCATCTACTCACCATCACACTGGTTCACAGCAACTCAAAAGAAACCCCTTTCATTCTCATCTTTTATAATAAACTTTGATAATGGACCCCAATGGGACGCTCCAAGGAAAGTTCCAGGGAAGAAAGTTTATTCAGACATCTTGTCTGTTTACCATTAGTCACTTCCAATGAGTTCACTTTGCATCCCCCTTTTCAGAACCTTCCATTAGTCCAGTTCATCACTCTCATTAGCTTATTTTAGGATACCCTGGACTGAATATCTTTCCCAAGGATCTGGGTCAGCCTGGTCTCTTACTTCTGCAAACATGGCCCTTGTTATTCTTGAACACGTGAGACATTCTGGGTCCAACTCAAACAACATGACTTAAAAATAACATCCAGGTGTATCCTATCACTGCATAACCATCTCAGAGTAATATGGCTCCCATCTTCTATTTTAAAATACTATGTTAGCCTAAGTATCCCCTGTTATCCCTCAAAATCTTTAATAAATTTAGTTCCTAACAATCTTGCCCCCAGACAGTTCTGAATCTCCATCGCCGGTAACTGAAGTAGGAGTACTAGCCATGGCATCTCTGGGACGCTTATAAGCATAAAAGTTGATGGAAGCTTAAGAACCTACAGATTTAGAGCCTACCTATGTTTAGGAGCCATAAGAAATAGCAAAGGAAAATTTTCAAAGAGGTTTCAGAACTGCTCAGATCACAGGCACCATCTTGACTCCATCCCCTGTCATACATGCTCTACTAAGTACATGTGGGATATCCTGCATCATGGTGGTCAATTCTGTAGCTAGCTACTGTTGGAGGATCCAGCCCATTAGAGGAGAGACCTGTAATTTTTTCATGCATTCCCCTGCAGAGATAGTTGGCACGCCAGGATTTTTTTCTCTATAAACAGGACTTCTGTTGAAGGTCCTGTCATTAAGAATTAATAGGGTGCCCTGTTCCCTCCTGCTGTTGCTGTGATTGAGCACTTGTATAAGATGTATCTACTGTTGGGGTAAATATATTCTAGAGTCTATTAATATAGATGCTTGTTCAGTCTATGCTGTATTGTATTATGGGCTTTTTCTATATAACTGTTGTCCAATCTTGTTCTTTTATGCATGTACATCTCTTTAAGTATAAGATTCAAAAGAAAATCAATTCAATTTATTAAACACTAGGAAAAAAGCCCGTTTCTGTGAGAAATGAAACGGGCGCTAGCCAGGGGCGTAGCTACGGGTGGGCCCAGGCCCACCCAATCTCGGCTCAGGCCCACCTAATTTTACGCGCTGAAAGTGGACACCAGCTCAGCAGCCGCTATCAAAGCCTTAGTTTTTTCAGGCGCAGCAGCCCACTCAACCACCACCTACCTGCTTTCTTTTGGCCGTCGGCACTCTCACTGGCAGGAGGCAGCTCCTTGGACAGTCCCAGTCCTCCCCTCTTCGTCCCTCCGACGTTGCATGCCTGCATTACCGCTATCCCCTAAGAGGCGCCGTTCTTCAATCTCGTGGCGCACTAAAGTCTAGCGGCCGCTCTGGGGTTGCACGCGCCATGCTGCTGTACTACTGCCCGCTCCCCCTGGCCTGGGTGGCCCGCAGTGCACAGCACAATGGCGCCGCACGCAGTGCCGCATGGGAAAGCTGTCGGCTTGAATGTGTCGCGGCACGGGTGCGGCTGCCAGTCTGTGCTTGCAGTGGGCCGGGTCTATGATTTTCACTGGATCAATCACAGCAGCAGCAGTAGAACTTTCCCCACGGCCCCACAACACTGCTACAGAAGCCATGTAAATACATGTATTTTTAAAATGTGTAATTGTACTCATAAATGCTGGCTGGTGGTGGTGGGCTTCTGGGTGGGTTAAGCACTTCACTGCCTAGGGCAAAAAGGTATATTTAATGATTAAAATATACCTTTTTTTGCCGTAGGCAGTAAAGAGCCCACCCCCACCCAGAAGCCTCCACCAGCCAGCATTTTGATTACTCTTGATTACCCTAGCATTTTGCCTTGGGCAAAAAAAGGTATATTTTAATCATTAAATATACCTTTGTAATCAAAATGATGGCTCTGGTGGTGGTGGGCTTCTGGGTGGGGGTGGACTCTTCACTGACTAGGGCAAAATAAAAGGTATATTTAATCATTAAACATATCTCTTTTGCCCTAGGCAATGGAGCCCATCCCCACCCAGAAATTCACCAATAATAAATTTTAATAGTGCCCAGGTTAATTTTAAAAAAGTTGTCTATTTCTCTCATTTTGGTGGTGATTGTCTCTGCAGTGCCTAAGGTAAAATAAGAAAAAAAAAGTGTAGGTGGTTTGATATGGCATAATGTAACTATATTTTAAAATAATGTTTTTTTCACATTAAGGGTATATTTACTAAGGTGCGTTAGCATTTTTAATGTGCCTGTAAATTTAAGCCACATTAAATGCTAACACGCCTATACATGTCTATGGGCACATTAGTGTTTAACACATGTAAAGCATTTACGTGCGTTGAAAACACTAACATGCTCATAGCACTGCTTAGTAAACCTAGCCCAAAGTATGTATGTGGTTTATGTTGTTGCAGGCAAGAAACACTACTTGTATATAGTGCCCACCCACATTAGCTCTGGGCCCACCCAAAATGTCAGGTCTTCCTCAGAGTGTGTGTGAGAGATGGCGTATGTATGTCAGAGAGAGAATGAGAGAGAGAGAGACAGAGTGTGTGTGTGTTTGTGTGAGAGAGAGAGTGTGTGAGAGACAGTGTGTGTGTGTGTATGTGAGACTGAGGAGTGGGGGAGGGGGAAGAGGAAGTCTGCACTTATACCTGAAGCGGGGCGGAAGCAGCTCATCTGAATATGGAAGTAATTGTAAGAAAAGCGCGTGTGACCATGTGTGTGAGCAAAATGCATTCTTTTATGACCGAGAGAGAATAATTGTATGAATCTGTAAATGTATGGATGGGTGACCGAGCGTATGAGTGAATTATTTCAGCAGCTCGACAGGGTGAGACGCATCCCAATTTCCAGACCGGGCTGAGTGCGCATGCGCAGCGTCCTGACAGGAAGGCGCGAGGCTGAAGCCGGCCACTGGACACTCACTCACCGACACGCAGGGACTGGAGCTGGTGGTAGGGGTGGGAGATCGCTGCACCGTTACCAGAGCCATCTAGCTGCTCGGCGTCTTGGGACTCGCATTCTCTATTTCTGCTGCCAGTCACGACTTGGAAGCTCCGCGTTCCGCCGTTGTTGGCCCTGGTGGCAATGAGGACTCTTTCCTCCCTATCCCATCACCAGCGAGAGATGACGAGGGGGAGGGGTGTCAAGGCTTGGGTGATGCGCCGTGGGGGAGGGGGGGAGGGGCTTGGTTGATGCGGCGGGGGGGCGGCAGCAGTGAGAGCTGCTTCGTAGGCAGGGGAAGGAGTAGGTACTCCTCCCCCTGCAGTGACATCAGCTGAGGCTTTACTCCTCTCCCTGCAGTGACGTCAGTTGAGGCTTCGGAGACCCAGCAAGTTACAGACACAGGTAGCCAGGTTTTAGAATGTGAGAATTATTATATAGGATGTGAAGTGTGATACTATAACCGGGTGCTTACAGCTATGTGCCACTTGAGCATGTAAATGCACAGAAAACTGGAACTTACGTATGTAAGTGGCAGCAAATCAACCAAGGGCTATTCTGTGTATAATGTCATAGTGCATAAATGCAAGGGGGGCATTCACATTGGTGGGGATGCCATATATACATGTATTTAGGTTACTGCAGTTATGACTGTTTTATGGCTGGAGTAACTGCAGGTGCCTAAATGTTAAGTACACCAGTACTGGGTTACGCTAATATTCTATAATAGCACCTGGGAGCCCCAATGCTGTTATAAAATAGGCTCTCACTGTCTGGTATTGGGGCACCTAAAAGAGTGCACCCAGTTACAGAATTGGTAGATGCCTATTCTATAACAGAACCTAGGTTCCATTGCAAGTGTAACCCGGTACTGTTATAAAATGGGAAAAAGTTCCTTGGGGAGATGTTGCAGAGGGTATACACAAGAAGGCACTACATGTGGTAGGAGTGTGCAGAGATTCAAAGATTCTGGTTAGAAGTTTGAAACAGAATTCAGCAAATTCAAAGGATGATTCCTGGAGATTATTATTATTATTACAATCTTATATCCCACAACCACCAACCATTTCAGTGCATGTTACAACCACCAACCATTTCAGTGACTGTTACAATCAAGATATTGAAGAATTAGTCAAGAAAGTACATATACACAAAAAAATACCCATCCAAAATTCAACAAATCATGAAAATAAAAAATATTTCCTAAAAAGAAAGGTTTTTAACATCTTTCTAAATAAACCATAATTTTCCAGTTGTCTAATGGAAAGTGGTAACATAAGTTGTAGCTTAATATGAAAAAGAAGACTTAAAGATATGTCTATTGGGATTACCCTCTACCCACACAAGGGTAAAAGTAAATAGCTACCATACTTATCTTGAACCTACTTATGGCTGCCACAATAGTAATAACCAGAAATTGGAAATCTAAGAGCAAACTGGGAACTGAACAACAGGAGAGAATCTGGAGTGATTCATGAGGTATGATAGATTGGCATGGTCTCTCAAAGGGAAACATCATCCCCTAAATTCTATAAAAGTCGCTAAAAACTGTGCACGCAATTTAATGAGCCAATTAGTATCAGTAATTGGCTAATTGGATATAATTACAATTTATGTGCAGGTCCAAAGGGGGGCACTGCCATGACCATGGGTGATCAGGGGTGTTCCCACAATTTATGCATATTGTTACAGAATAACAGGAATCCACACCTAATTTAGGCATGGGGATTTACACCAAGGTTTCAGTGGTGTAAATGGTCGTGTCTAAATGTAGTCACAGTCTCTGCTGCTAAGCGCTATTCTATAAATGGCACCTAACTATAAGTGCCATTTATAGAATAGCGATAAGTACTATTTTTTCAATGCCATTTATAGAATTTAGTCCCATATATTTATTGTGGAGATCTGGGCCCATTTCTAGAACAATAATACTTTGCAGCAGGTTATGGGTGGTCAAGATTGTACCAATCGGAAAATGTCCTTTTTAAATACACATTTCAGTAGGCATCACAGAGATGTTATACTGTTAAATAAGTTATGTGCTAAATAAGATATACTGTTTCATTATTAAATCAGTAAAAGTTGGGGATATCCAAAATGATCATGTAAAGATGGTTTAGTATTCTTATCAGGTGGCTTCGTAGGTTATATGACGTTGAATATGTACTGTTTGGGGTCTTGGCTGGTAGATTACCAACTGGAGGAGAAGCATACTATAACGTTTTGACCATAAAATTCAATAAAAAAAAAAGAATGAATTAAAAAACACACACAAAAAAACAAAACTTTCCAATGTCAAAGTTGCATGAAGTGACATCCTCCTGAGCCACTTAAAGTGCATTGGTGGCAGAGATGGATGCTTGAAGACTGCCGCATTCCCCAGACTATTTTAGCATGGATGTCTGTGTATGGGTGCAGTTAATATCTCCCTGCTCTCTGAATCAGGCATTCATGGGGACCAGTGCTAATGATCCTTTGCCCTTATTTGGCTCACTGTACTAGTCTCCCCTAATGCCAATACTGAAGCAGCAGAATCCTTCACTTTCCTTGGATGGAAGAACTTGAGAACGCCCTGTCCCTAAGGCCAGGGTTTGAAAATTTCAGAAGGAGCAATGCTTCCTAGATTTCAGTGCTCCCACCGGTGCTTCCTTGATGCAACATTGGGGTCCTTCACTGTTGATGGCACCCCTTTCATACACTGCTGATGATTATGAAGACTCCTGGGACATATCTTTTGAAATTTGTCACAACTACTACTACTACTATTTAGCATTTCTATAGTGCTACAAGGCATACACAGCGCTGCACAAACATAGAAGAAAGACAGTCCCTGCTCAAAGAGCTTACAATCTAATAGACAAAAAATAAATAAAGTAAGCAAATCAAATCAATTAATGTGAACGGGAAGGAAGAGAGGAGGGTAGGTGGAGGCGAGTGGTTACAAGTGGTTACGAGTCAAAAGCAATGTTAAAGAGGTGGGCTTTCAGTCTAGATTTAAAGGTGGCCAAGGATGGGGCAAGACGTAGGGGCTCAGGAAGTTTATTCCAGGCGTAGGGTGCAGCGAGACCGAAGGCGCGAAGTCTGGAGTTGGCAGTAGTGGAGAAGGGAACAGATAAGAAGGATTTATCCATGGAGCGGAGTGCACGGGAAGGGGTGTAGGGAAGGACGAGTGTGGAGAGATACTGGGGAGCAGCAGAGTGAGTACATTTATAGGTTAGTAGAAGAAGTTTGAACAGGATATGAAAACGGATAGGGAGCCAGTGAAGGGTCTTGAGGAGAGGGGTAGTATGAGTAAAGCGACCCTGGCGGAAGATGAGACGGGCAGCAGAGTTTTGAACCGACTGGAGAGGGGAGAGGTGACTAAGTGGGAGGCCAGCAAGAAGCAGATTGCAGTAGTCTAAACGAGAGGTGACAAGGGTGTGGATGTGTGTTTTGGTAGAGTGCTCGGAAAGAAAGGGGCGGATTTTACGGATGTTGTAAAGAAAGAAACGACAGGTCTTGGCAATCTGCTGGATATGAGCAGAGAAGGAGAGAGAAGAGTCAAAGATGACCCCAAGGTTTCGACCTGAGGAGACAGGGAGAATGAGAGAGCCATCAACAGAAATAGAAAATGGGGGGAGCGGGGAGGTAGGTTTGGGGGGGAAAATGAGAAGCTCGGTTTTGGACATATTTAATTTCAGGTGGCGTTGAGACATCCAGACAGCAATGTCAGACAAGCACGCTGAAACTTTGGTTTGGATGCAAGGTGAGATATCAGGGGTAGAAAGGTAGATTTGGGAGTCATCAGCATAGAGATGGTAGGAAAAGCCATGGGATGAGATTAATGAACCAAGGGAAGAAGTGTAGATAGAAAAGAGGAGGGGACCAAGAACAGAACCCTGAGGTACGCCGACAGGCAGAGGGATAGAAGTAGAAGAGGATCCACCAGAGTGAACACTAAAGGTGCGGAGGGAGAGGTAGGAAGAGAACCAGGAAAGGACAGAGCCCTGGAATCCAAGTGAGGACAGGGTATCGAGAAGTATGCTGTGATCGACAGTGTCAAAAGCGGCGGAAAGATCAAGAAGAATGAGGATGGAATATTGACCTCTGGATTTAGCCAGTAATAGGTCATTGGAGACTTTAGTAAGCGCAGTTTCGGTTGAGTGGAGAGGGCGAAAACCACATTGTAGTGGGTCAAGAATAGCATGTGAGGAGAGAAAAGCAAGGCAGCGGCAGTGAACAGCACGCTCAAGTAATTTGGAGAGAAAAGGAAGGAGGGAGATGGGTCGGTAATTAGAGGGACAAGTAGGGTCGAGTGAAGGCTTCTTAAGGAGAGGTGTGACCACAGCATGTTTAAAGGCAGCAGGGACAGTCGCAGTGGAAAATGAGAGGTTAAGAATATGACAGATAAAAGGAATAAGAGCAGGAGAGATGGCATTAAGAAGGTGGGTGGGAATGGGATCAGAGGAACAGGTGGTACATGTTAAGCATGTTGCTTAGTGCTCAACTAGCACTTACACATGTAACTTTAACAGTCACACACTAAGTCCTAGAATTTTATAACTCATTTTGGCACATGAATGTAGGCGCCAAGTTATAGAATCAGGGAGTATGTTTTTAATAAATACTCCAATGAAGCAATTCCACAGATTAATTATGATTACAATAATTGTAGGACACACACTGTGAATTATGTAAGCAATAAACCTTGACAGTGAATCTACTGACAGAGTGTCCTATGTTGTGGAAGACAGATTATTGTAAATAACAGGCTTTAAGCTTATTTTATGATTCTTGTAAAAGGTTTTTCCCACATACTTTTTAAAAATGTAGAATATTCTGAACATAGTATTGGTAACAGATTCATGTCTTTTTCACCACTAGACTGGAATCTAACTGGACAATCTACTTTAGAATCCCCTATACTTTGCATTGTGACTACAACTTTGGAAATCTCTTATTATTAAACCACTGGTCAAGCAAATTCCCAGATGCTTTGTATGCATATATTCAACTAAGCTGTTTCTTTCTGTCACAAATAGATTTTTCACCTGTGGAATGCTTCCTGAAAAAAAAAAAGAATATACAATGTGGCACATACAAAACGTACATCCTAAGTATGCCAACTTACTGCTTGCTCTTCTTGTCCTGATGGATAATTTTATTTTGGGCAATTGCTGGGAAAGAAGGACATCTTCATCTTCTGAGCTGCCATGCATTGGCGTGGCAATTCCCTAAGAACATAAAACAAAGCTGTGATACATCTTTATATCAAGCAACAAGGATTAAAAGGAATCATATCATGTTTGTCAAATAATTTAAGGATTTATGAATTTTTTGAATCAGAAAAAAAGGCACAACATATATAAAGATGATATTCAAAAAAATCATCTACCTAACATTGGGATTTGGCCACATAAATCTCACATGTACAAGTAAAGGCTCTTAGTCAGTTGTCACACTGAGGAAATCATATTGTTTAGACATTGATGGGAAAGAGTAAATTTGATGTGTACTTTGCAGAACATATTTAGACACTATCGATATGGTGTATACAGTAAGGATTTAAACATTCACTTTTTATATAGTAGTTGTCCAATTTTTTACCGCAGATGTAGCCTGTGAGCAAAAAAACCCCACAACCATGCTGGGTATTTTTAAATAAATTTGGTCCTTAAGTAAATTGAAGGTCCTGCTGACCTGCTCTTTTGTTGCACACTATTTGTGAAGAACCTAGCCTCAGTTTGTGCTCATATTTAAATTTGTGCAATGATTTTTGCGGTTTGAACGTTATCAACAAGTCTCTATTGGCAAAACAAATGTCAGAAGATACACGGTATGTATCGGCTGTTTAGAATAATACCACTTCATTAGTCTTTGTGCCAAAATTCCAGCCTGTGGTATGGTCTACACTCATCAATTGAGGAATAAATTCATCAGATCTATAGAAACTGTCCAAAAGTAAATCTAAACAAACTTCAAGGATAAAGGCTATCAAATCTGGATAAGGTGTTATGTTCAATGGGCTTCCTATATAAAGTAGTATATAGTCCACCCTTCTTGACAAGAATATATAAAAATGCTATTTCATTCCTGCTACATGTCATGGAAAACAAAGAGGGATCAAGAGTACACCAACCAAAACAGAACAAAAAATGCACACAAGGGCCTTCAAGACTGGGACAATAAGAAATGGTTTACTTAGAAAATGACCCAACACGGGCCGTGTTTCGTCGAGAGTCCGCCTGAGTCAGGGATTTATAAGAATAATAGAGAAAGCATAAAATAAATATCCATTTAAATAATCATATCAAACATTAATAAGCTTGATTTAAAACAGTGACATATATATATATATATATATATTCATTCCATATTTTATGAATTCCCTTGGACACCACATAAAATAAATAATACATATTAATACAATATGACTAAGAATTAAAACTTGAGACATAAAAATGCAAAAACCTTGAAATAAATGATAATACTATTTTACATACATGCAAATTAAAAACACAAATAATTAAACAAGCATAGGCATATTCATAATTAGAAAAATAATGTATCTGTATAGAAGGCTAAAATGAACCACTATACACAATGCTGCCTGTCTTACCAAAGAAACATTCCCACTTCCTCGAAATGTATTGCAGGAAAATCATTAATAAACTGGGCAAACCCCCCCCAAAACAAAAAATTGAATAAAAAAGGATGTCATCAAATATTGAGGCACAACGAATACCATATACACATTAGAAAATGAAAAAAACTACACTTATGTAAAATCCAATAATATTCTACAATAGCCTTATTGGTTTACATCAGTGTGCTATACTGTGTTTCACCATCAACAGTGTACTTAAAAAAAAAAAAAACTATCATAGGTGTGCTACACAGTGAAAATCTACAGTAGCCATAATGGTCTACATCATAGTGCTATATATCATGTGATCACAGTCTGCCATGTACTCTCATTAGCCTGTATACTCAGTGGAACTGTTCATACATTAAAAAAAAAATGTACTCAGAGTGCTGTAATTACAGTGAGAAACCCCCCACCAAAAAACCACTACAAAGTTGTCTAATCACCATCAGCAGTGTGCAACATTATGAACTAGAGAACACAGCTGTAGATGAGCTAACCCATACAGAAAGACAATCTTCATATAAATACCTATACAAACACTGTTGAAAGAAAATTTCCATAAAGATCTACACACATGCTTAGTGCAACGAAACTGCCTCGTACCTCTAAAAAATGGAAAACATCTCAGAGTTGATACCATTAAATTAAACCATAAATTGGGTGCATGATATAAAAGCTTGGATAGCATCACCAAAACGACCCCCAATGCCATATTTACACAAAACCTTAAACATAAATCCCCAACAAACTCGATCAAATGCTTTTTCAGCATCAAAGTTGATAAGCAATGTAGGTTCTCCTCGTGATCATGTTGCTTCTAGTGTAGATAAATTTTGCTAATATTTTTCACTGCATAGCGTTCTCGTATAAACCCCATTTGTGGTCCTCAATAAGATATGGAGCACCTGTGCCAAGCAATTAGACAGTACTGTTCTTAGTAGCTTGGCTACAGATCAAGGATATGGGCCTATATCCCAGTTTAGGGAAAACAACTAACTGCACTGACTCCAATGATGTTGGCATATATCGATCAGAAATAACCCGATTAAACATAGCAGTCAGAGGTCTGACAATATCTGCTAATAAGTTATAGAATTCTGCTCTGTATCCATCCGGACCAGGCACTTAGAGAGAACTCCTGAGGAAGGACCAAAGAACTTCACTCTTCTCAATGGGTCAATCTAGTATAGCAGATTACAATGGAGTGAGGTAAGGCAATTCAACACTTTCCAAACATGAGTCTGGATCTAATCCATTAGAATAATCAGTGCTATAAAGCCCCCCTAGGAATACTCTTTAAAAATGTGATTAATCTCTTTTTATGTGTTGAGCACTGTGGTGGGGGGGGGGGGGGGTTGTTTTTTTTTAAAGTCAACCCTCTAGATGATTGTTTTTTTAGGGTTAGCCAGATGGTCCAGCAATTTACTGGTAGTGTGACCATATTTATACAAAAAGGTACTGATAGAATAGTGTCTATTTTCTAGCCCATTGCTGCAATAACTTATTCAGAGCTGCCTGTGTTGCAAACAATTGAGTCTGATTATGATGGGTCGGGTGACATCACTGACGTTCAACTGCAAGATTGCATGATCTATGTTTTTTCTTTGTGCTGTTATAAACTATGATGTCATCTCATAAAACACTCTTGGCTGTATCCCAATACAGTATTTCAACTAAAGCATGCTGTGAATTAAAATGTTTATACTCAACCCACTTATTGTTAAGAATTCAAAAAAGTTGACAGCAGTATATATAAATCCAAAGAAAAGAACCAAGATCTATCAGATTCCTTGTGTCTTAGCCCCTGAAATTCCACCCAAACAGGTGAATGATTGAATATTGAAATTGAGTCAATAGTGGCTCCTGTCATCATAGAAAATAAATTTCTTTCCATTAGTACATAATCAATTCTAGAATATGTTATGTGTGCCTTTGATAGATGGGTGAAATCTCTGGCTCCAGGATGGAGAAGGCAACAGACATCAATAACATCTAGGGTCGCACAAAGCAACGGAATCCCCTTGGTATCAACCCATTTGTCTTTATGAGGATTAAATGTCTTACCCATGTCAGGGTCTGCTACCATATTAAAATCTCCCCCCTATCATTTTAGGTGCATTAGCATTAGATTGAATCAGTGAGATAAAGTTTTAAACATTGGGGGCATATACATTGCATAAGACTAGTGGCATCCTGTCCACTATATCCTGGGCAAGTACAAATCTACCCTCTAGATCAGTTACAATACTTGTTTTTGGACTTGCAATGATTTATAAAACAGGATAATAACTCTTGATTTTTTTCCCTTTAGCCTTGGCATCAATATAAGACCCCCACCCACCATGTGCTAAATTTCTTATGTTCCTCTGATGTCAAATGAGCTTCCTTGGAGCATGGATGTAGTAGCTCGCTTTCTATGAAGGCTGTGCAAAACCTTCTTCCGCTTAATAGGGGAACAAATGCTTCTTACATTCCAAGAAAATATCTTTATAACCATTAAATAATCTCCACATTAAAATAGCTTGTGTGACATATATTAAACATAGCAATGTTGAAATGCCATCCCGGCCTCTGACATCCCAAACATACCTTTCCCTTTGATTGAGCCCATATCAAACATAAAAGAGTATATCTATGACCAATAGCACCCAAAAGACTGTGTAAAAAATCCCTCCCCATCCTCTCCCTAAGCCACATATCCCTCCACCCATATCTCCCTCATGCATGTACCCAGTTACATAAGCAAAAAAAAAGAAAAAGAAAAAAAATCCCCAAGCCTACATAAGTCCCATCCCCCGTAGTATGTCCCTTAAAGGGAACAGTCACTAAAAGTCGCCCCCTCCTCATCACTAAATCCCACTTCTCCATGAAAGGAATATATAGCTCCGGTTATTACCACTCTAATTTTATAAAGCTACACATTCTCAATATGTTAGTATTACATTTAATTGCGTTTATATATGTGATGTCATGCAAAATACAAGTTGTGTCTCTTATTAAAACCGAAAATACAATCAGCACTTCCCCCAAGGCATCTTCAAGACTCATAGATTGTGATATTCAAGTTTCTAAAAAAACTAGGTAAGTGTGTCTGAAATTGATTCCGGTAGTCTGACCAACTGCAAATTATTGCGGTGAGTTCGATTTTCAATACCATCAATCTTCTGTTCTAACTCTAGAACTCTTTTTTTAAAGTGAGATATTATCCTGCATCACTTTGACTTCTAAATCAGAAGTGCGTTGCAATCCTGCATCTAAATTCCAAGCAAATGTTGTCCAAGCGTTCATGTGTTTCTTCTGCAGTTTTTTTTTAAATCTAGAGCTGCCTTGACTGCTGCTATTGCTTCAGCCATGATTTCTGCTGTCCACACGGCACCCACAGAGGAGCTCACAGGACTCAGATGGTTGGCCATCTTGTTTTCGGTAGGCTACAGTTTCTCTTTCTTTATCTCTGTGAGCCAATTTACTGGCCCTATTAACCTGATTCCAGTAACGTAGCCTCTTATTATAGTACGAGATATGTAATTTGCCTCACCGAGGGTCACAGGCAGAATCAGGATGGTAAAGCAGGTAAATTGCCAATTCCTTGGGAGGGCAGAGCACAGCTTGGCTTTTCAGCTGCTTCTCCGTTGCATGGTGACATGCACCTCTTAATTCTTGATTTTATCCAGCTACCATGGTTACCCTGTCACAATCTATTGAAAACTGTCCTCCCCATTAATCCAGTAGCAATAAACTGATAACTACCTGCCAGGGACGGTGGAACGCGGTAATGAGGGTATGCATGGCTGGGGTGGGTGGGGGACGCAACATTTGGGGGCGCCAGAAACGGCACGTGCTGCACAGCATATCTTCCCCTTCTTTCCTCCCCCATCCAGCATCTCCCTCACCTGCCCAGTGTAACTTAGGTTTTCCAGTGCAGGAGTGATTCAAACATGCTGCCTTCGGCCTCCTCAGCACTCTCCCTCTGCCGCCGCAGCCTACCCAGGAAGAAACAGGAAGTTGCATCAGAGGTGAGGTGGACCGCGATAGAGGGAGAGTGCAGAGGAGGCCGAAGGCAGCATGTTTTAATTGCTCTCATGCCGGAAACCCTCTATTTAGAAAAAAAAACATTTTTAAGTTAGCAGGTGAAGTAGACACAACTGAACATCTGCTAACAGATAATAGATAAATGTCCTTTAGCAGTTTGTAACCCTGGGGGCGGGTGGGAGAATGGGGGGAACCAACCGATAGGGACTCTGACGCCCCCCCCCCCCCCCCGCAAACTATCACTGGACCTCATAGGCGCCCCGTATAAGAGGCTTAGCCCAATCGTGGACTTCCCTTGGCTGCTGGCCAGGGCGCAGGGGGAGCGGTTGCTCCCCCAAACACATCTTTAGAAGAGATGGTCGGTCTCTGCCTCCTCCCCCCTCCCGCGCGAGTCTTGTGCTTCCCCTCCCCCCCACTCTCACCCATCTGCATGGTCATGGACACTCTCTGGCCTGAGGCATTCTCTCTCCGACGCCGGCGCAGCGATTCACATAGCCAGCCCTAATCTGCCTGCGTCGGAGCCTCTCCTTCAGACGCGTCCCGCCTCCTCAATGCAACTTCCTGTCTTACGCAGAGGCGGGACGTGTCTGAAGGAGAGGCTCCGACGCATGCAGATTAGGACTGGCTATGTGAATCGCCGCGCTGGTGTCGGAGGGAGAACGTCTCATGCTGGAGTGTTTGAGGACAATTTCAAGAGGGTAAAACAGGTCAGCAGAAGTGCAGCTGCTTTGCATGGGGTGGTTAGAACTTTGCAAAATTTGAGCCCTGGCTCTAGCTGAGAAGTCCTGATCTTTCTAGAGCTCAAACATTTTGTTTCCTTGCTAGGAAATTACTAGCAGACAGCAAAAACTAGAGGGGTCAAAACAGAATATCATCTGAGGCTTGTGAGATTCTAGAATGTGAGATATTCTGCTTCACAGTTGTTCAACTTTCATTTTAACAAACATGTTCTTTAATTTAAAAATATCTAGTGGAAAGTGTTTGCAAAAATCAGACCTCGACCCCTGAGGTTTTAATATTTATGGAGCAATGCCACCCTCAGTACATTTCAATAATCCAAAAGCAGTGATTTGCCCATCAGACTAGCAGATGGCCGATCTTCACCTTCATTTTTTCCCTTATTTATTTGTCTTAGTCCTGCATGATAAAAACCCCATGGCAGTGACAGTATATGGAAAGTCAATAATCAAGCTTGACAATCTATTTTGCACAGTGTTGCAATGCTGTGTTTTCATTAGAGCTTATAAAGTAAACAGAAAAACAAAGGTAGAAAAGATCATTTTATTTTAATTATAGTGTTTGGAATATGTCCACTTTGAGAATCAGGTGCTCAATGTTAAAAGTTTATATTTATTTACTTCATATATGGCATTTTATCCCACAATGTTAACAAATCTATGTAAGCCACATTGAGCCTGCAAATACAGTGGTGGAAATAAGTATTTGATCCCTTGCTGATTTTGTAAGTTTGCCCACTGACAAAGACATGAGCAGCCCATAATTGAAGGGTAGGTTATTGGTAACAGTGAGAGATAGCACATCACAAATTAAATCCGGAAAATCACATTGTGGAAAGTATATGAATTTATTTGCATTCTGCAGAGGGAAATAAGTATTTGATCCCCCACCAACCAGTAAGAGATCTGGCCCCTACAGACCAGGTAGATGCTCCAAATCAACTCGTTACCTGCATGACAGACAGCTGTCGGCAATGGTCACCTGTATGAAAGACACCTGTCCACAGACTCAGTGAATCAGTCAGACTCTAACCTCTACAAAATGGCCAAGAGCAAGGAGCTGTCTAAGGATGTCAGGGACAAGATCATACACCTGCACAAGGCTGGAATGGGCTACAAAACCATCAGTAAGACGCTGGGCGAGAAGGAGACAACTGTTGGTGCCATAGTAAGAAAATGGAAGAAGTACAAAATGACTGTCAATCGACAAAGATCTGGGGCTCCACGCAAAATCTCACCTCGTGGGGTATCCTTGATCATGAGGAAGGTTAGAAATCAGCCTACAACTACAAGGGGGGAACTTGTCAATGATCTCAAGGCAGCTGGGACCACTGTCACCACGAAAACCATTGGTAACACATTACGACATAACGGATTGCAATCCTGCAGTGCCCGCAAGGTCCCCCTGCTCCGGAAGGCACATGTGACGGCCCGTCTGAAGTTTGCCAGTGAACACCTGGATGATGCCGAGAGTGATTGGGAGAAGGTGCTGTGGTCAGATGAGACAAAAATTGAGCTCTTTGGCATGAACTCAACTCGCCGTGTTTGGAGGAAGAGAAATGCTGCCTATGACCCAAAGAACACCGTCCCCACTGTCAAGCATGGAGGTGGAAATGTTATGTTTTGGGGGTGTTTCTCTGCTAAGGGCACAGGACTACTTCACCGCATCAATGGGAGAATGGATGGGGCCATGTACCGTACAATTCTGAGTGACAACCTCCTTCCCTCCGCCAGGGCCTTAAAAATGGGTCGTGGCTGGGTCTTCCAGCACGACAATGACCCAAAACATACAGCCAAGGCAACAAAGGAGTGGCTCAGGAAGAAGCACATTAGGGTCATGGAGTGGCCTAGCCAGTCACCAGACCTTAATCCCATTGAAAACTTATGGAGGGAGCTGAAGCTGCGAGTTGCCAAGCGACAGCCCAGAACTCTTAATGATTTAGAGATGATCTGCAAAGAGGAGTGGACCAAAATTCCTCCTGACATGTGTGCAAACCTCATCATCAACTACAGAAGACGTCTGACCGCTGTGCTTGCCAACAAGGGTTTTGCCACCAAGTATTAGGTCTTGTTTGCCAGAGGGATTAAATACTTATTTCCCTCTGCAGAATGCAAATAAATTCATATACTTTCCACAATGTGATTTTCCGGATTTAATTTGTGATGTGCTATCTCTCACTGTTACCAATAACCTACCCTTCAATTATGGGCTGCTCATGTCTTTGTCAGTGGGCAAAGTTACAAAATCAGCAAGGGATCAAATACTTATTTCCACCACTGTAGATGGGGTAATGTGGGATACAAATGCAATAAATAATAATAATAATAATAATTAAACATGAATTAAAGTGTTTTGTGGCTCTACATGAGAATTGTGATATGATCCCTTGTTTCATATTGTTGACGGTCTGCATTTTCCATATGGGTGGTATATTGGTGTATTAGGTTCTGCCCAGTGTAATATTTATGGTACAGTAAGGTTCTGAGTGTGTTTTTGCACAAAGTTGTGCATAGTGTTTTGCAGTTGAGCGATTGTGGTTAGTATATGCTTTGAGCAACCACTTTATTTTTTGACATATGATACATATCTAATATCTAAATTTAATAAAAGGTATTAATTGTGACTTTTATTTTTATTTCTCTCTATCAATTATGGATTTAAGCTCCACCCCTGGCCCCACCCCTAACCCCACCCCCTTTAGCCTCCCCAAACAGTTGGGCCACCGACCGCCTATGCTGGACCTGCTACCTGCTAGGCAAAAGTGCAAATGGTTTTATGTTGGTGTTTTGTATATTGTCTGGAACTGTACAAATGAGGTGACACCAGGGTTGGCCCAGCAATTAGGCCAGACTAGGCGGTCACCTAGAGCAACAGGTTTGTAGGGGAGGGCACACCAAACATTAACTGCAGTCAAAGCAAAACAATAGATCCTAAGTCAACCAAACTGAAAGAGCTATGAATGCATACAGTGGGGGAAATAAGTATTTGATCCCTTGCTGATTTTGTAAGTTTGCCCACTGACAAAGACATGAGCAGCCCATAATTGAAGGGTAGGTTATTGGTAACAGTGAGAGATAGCACATCACAAATTAAATCCGGAAAATCACATTGTGGAAAGTATATGAATTTATTTGCATTCTGCAGAGGGAAATAAGTATTTGATCCCCCACCAACCAGTAAGAGATCTGGCCCCTACAGACCAGGTAGATGCTCCAAATCAACTCGTTACCTGCATGACAGACAGCTGTCGGCAATGGTCACCTGTATGAAAGACACCTGTCCACAGACTCAGTGAATCAGTCAGACTCTAACCTCTACAAAATGGCCAAGAGCAAGGAGCTGTCTAAGGATGTCAGGGACAAGATCATACACCTGCACAAGGCTGGAATGGGCTACAAAACCATCAGTAAGACGCTGGGCGAGAAGGAGACAACTGTTGGTGCCATAGTAAGAAAATGGAAGAAGTACAAAATGACTGTCAATCGACAAAGATCTGGGGCTCCACGCAAAATCTCACCTCGTGGGGTATCCTTGATCATGAGGAAGGTTAGAAATCAGCCTACAACTACAAGGGGGGAACTTGTCAATGATCTCAAGGCAGCTGGGACCACTGTCACCACGAAAACCATTGGTAACACATTACGACATAACGGATTGCAATCCTGCAGTGCCCGCAAGGTCCCCCTGCTCCGGAAGGCACATGTGACGGCCCGTCTGAAGTTTGCCAGTGAACACCTGGATGATGCCGAGAGTGATTGGGAGAAGGTGCTGTGGTCAGATGAGACAAAAATTGAGCTCTTTGGCATGAACTCAACTCGCCGTGTTTGGAGGAAGAGAAATGCTGCCTATGACCCAAAGAACACCGTCCCCACTGTCAAGCATGGAGGTGGAAATGTTATGTTTTGGGGGTGTTTCTCTGCTAAGGGCACAGGACTACTTCACCGCATCAATGGGAGAATGGATGGGGCCATGTACCGTACAATTCTGAGTGACAACCTCCTTCCCTCCGCCAGGGCCTTAAAAATGGGTCGTGGCTGGGTCTTCCAGCACGACAATGACCCAAAACATACAGCCAAGGCAACAAAGGAGTGGCTCAGGAAGAAGCACATTAGGGTCATGGAGTGGCCTAGCCAGTCACCAGACCTTAATCCCATTGAAAACTTATGGAGGGAGCTGAAGATGCGAGTTGCCAAGCGACAGCCCAGAACTCTTAATGATTTAGAGATGATCTGCAAAGAGGAGTGGACCAAAATTCCTCCTGACATGTGTGCAAACCTCATCATCAACTACAGAAGACGTCTGACCGCTGTGCTTGCCAACAAGGGTTTTGCCACCAAGTATTAGGTCTTGTTTGCCAGAGGGATTAAATACTTATTTCCCTCTGCAGAATGCAAATAAATTCATATACTTTCCACAATGTGATTTTCCGGATTTAATTTGTGATGTGCTATCTCTCACTGTTACCAATAACCTACCCTTCAATTATGGGCTGCTCATGTCTTTGTCAGTGGGCAAACTTACAAAATCAGCAAGGGATCAAATACTTATTTCCCCCACTGTAACTTTGCCAGCAGGAAGGGTGGGTAGTGATACCCGCGTGGCAAATGCAACAAAGCCCACAGAAATTGAATGTTTTTTTTTGTTGTATTTGTCACGCCAGAATCACTAACGTGGCTTTGTAAAAGGAGCCCTTAGTAAATAAACTACATACCTACTTGGAAGGTGATGGCTTTTGGAAGAGGGGAAATGGGTTAAGTTTAAGGACTTGTTGCTTTGCTGCCTCTTGTAATTCTTGCATTCTCATAGCTTGTTTCTGGTTCACACCTCTCACTCTCTCTGTGCTTCAATCAGCCACTACTAGACCGGTTTGCATGGTTTTGATCTTTCCTACCTCCTCCTGGCGCCTAAGAGCCTTTTCTTTGGAAGCAGACAAGCAAACAACAATACTGTGAGAGACTCAAGGGGGCACATTTTCAAAGCATTTAGACTTACAAAGTTCAATAGGCTAGTATATAACTTTGTAAGTCTAAGTGCTTTGAAAATATGCCTCAAGGTGCACAAGCCGAAGACAGAGCTACTGTGTGCTCTGCATCTAGGCTCTGCCTCCTTTATGGATGCCAAAAGAAGGCCAATATAGATCCTGGTTATGCAGCACGTGCTGGCTCACCTTTATCCATTTCATCCTGTTTATTCTTAACAGCATCTGTGATGTTCTGTGTTTGGATGCAGTTTTTTAAATTAATATTATTTAATATTTGTATTATTGCATTTCATCAGTGTTTCTCCTGTTTACCGAGGTTCTATATTATTTGTATAAAAATTAGTGTTTATTACATATGTGAAAAATATTCTCCTGAGATCTTCAACATAATCTCTTACTACTTATTCCATCCTAACTAACATCAGCAAAATTCGCCCTTTCCTCTCTGAACACACCACCCGAACTCTCGTCCACGCTCTCATTACCTCTCGCCTGGACTACTGCAACTTACTCCTCACCGGCCTCCCACTTAGCCATCTATCCCCCCTTCAGTCTGTTCAGAACTCTGCTGCACGTCTCATATTCCGCCAGAACCGATATACTCATATCACCCCTCTCCTCAGGTCACTTCACTGGCTTCCGATCGGATACCGCATTCAATTCAAGCTTCTCCTTCTTACCTACAAATGCACTCAGTCTGCTGCCCCTCACTACCTCTCTACCCTCATTTCCCCTTACGTTCCCGCCCGTAACCTCCGTTCACAGGATAAATCCCTCCTCTCAGTACCCTTCTCCACCACCGCCAACTCCAGGCTCCGCTCATTCTGCCTCGCCTCACCCTATGCTTGGAACAACCTTCCTGAACCCTTACGCCAAGCCCCCTCCCTGCCCGTCTTCAAGTCTTTGCTTAAAGCCCACCTCTTCAATGCTGCGTTCGGCACCTAACCCTTACCGTTCAGTGAATCCAGACTGCCCCAATTTGACTGCCCCTATCGGACCGACCGTTCACTTGTCTATTAGATTGTAAGCTCTTTGAGCAGGGACTGTCTCTCTTTGTTAAATTGTACAGCACTGCGTAACCCTAGTAGCGCTCTAGAAATGTTAAGTAGTAGTAGTAGTAGTAACTACTGATGTGAGCTAGGTGCTCAGTCAGATGTCCTTAGCAGTGCCAAGGCTCTGCAATGCACTTCATGGTTTCCTTTCCCCACTGAGCCTCCGTTCTTTACCCTCTTGCCAAGGGGCCTAGGCAGGGAGTGGGGGACCAGAATAGGCTGGCCTAGACAATCACGACAGGTGGGACTGAGAGTTCTGGCGAGGCCTATTTTAGGCTTCACTAGTACAAGCAAGAACTATTCCTTCTCCAGTGGCCAACTTTTCACCTACCTTCCTTAAACAGATTGGTTTCTATTAAAGGGATGACCAAAGCAGCTTACAAGTGTGAGCTAGCAGCTCCAATAGTTTAATGCTAAGGCTGTGGCTGATTATAAGGATATAACAAGATAGATCCAGGGGAGGGGGGGATAAAGAATGACACAGTATCATGTCCTCTGTATATAAACACATAGGTAATAAGTATATGATAGTTTATCAGATTGTATGTACTGAGATATAGTTATAAAAGCTACAGCCAAATGTATCTACACCTATATGTCAGATTCATAATTCTGTAGGCAAATAGTCCAACATAATGCCTATTGCACTGCTATGTAACTAACAATCTGACCAATGACTTCAAAGGGCCCTTTCTCCTCACCTTTTTCATCATCTGTTTTCGTCGATTCTGAAGTATTGCTGTTCTGCTTTTGGGTCTTTTAATTGTTGGAGGACACACACTCTTTGGATTGTATCCATATTTCTGAAAACTGCAGAGAAAAGATATTTAGATACTATAGGAGTCCATTCAAAAAAAATTACATTCCCTTCTTTATACTTTTTAATTTTATAAGTCAAAACACCACATAGAACAAGCCAATTGTACACAATACTGAAAGAATCATTTGTAGAAATACCCTCCCCTGCCTCTTCTAGTATCACTCTTATTTGTAATCTTGATTCTCCTCTGTCCCAGACCACTCAGTGCAGTTGTTATGCCAATAAAAAGCCATAGAAATTCTAATCATAGATGTTGGAATCATAACATAGGTCTCCATTTAGCATGAACATCCTATGTTTTGTGATAGTTCATTATTGTGCCATTAATTTGGACATAATTTAAATCAATTTTTCAGAAAGCTATTCCCCCCCTCCCGTTTACTAAGCAGCGCGGCAATGCCAGCACAGCCCATTCAAAGTTTTACAGCTTTCTCTCTCAGCTGGGCTGAAGTGCTGACCATGTTCTTGCCTCTGGGATGGCTAGATACAGAGTCTATGTGCAGAAGGCAACAATTCTCCTCTAAGCAACTGCTTTATTTATACAATAAAGAAGATTTTCTTAAGAATTGAGTCTACTACTAAAGCCTCTACTTGGGGTTGGTTCAGCTGGCTATTTGGCTACACTATACTTTGCCTAGAACAGCACAGTAAAAAGTCTTGGACACCAAAGTAAAAATCTCAGGGGGAGTGAAGAATTTTGAAATAACTCAGTGGATTATACTGACAAAGATTTTAGTGAACATTCTCAAAGTATCTCATATATTGAAAACAAAGCATGTTACAGTTCAAGTGCATGTGTGCATGCAAAGTAATTATAAGCATTCCTCAATGCAAAAGAAAGAGCAGAGTTACAAGTGCATTGCTTAAACGTTTCTAATGTGTGACCTCAAGTGAAAATTAAATAATTCTACAGAACTGTGCAGTGTGCTAAGCTTCAGCTCTTTCTCTAGCAGAGAAAATAAAAGTTTGTTAAAGTTAACTGCACTGCTTGAAAGTAATTGTGGTGTCATTTTGAGGGGAAATCTGGACTGTTAAAAGTAAAAAGCCTGAAAACACTTGCTGCTGTAGAAGACAGTTTTGGTGCATTCAAGGAAATACGCTCTCTGAAGAAGCTTATCAAAGCTAAAAATTGCATGGCTTGGCACATTACTATGTGAATTTAAGTGAGACTGGTGTTGGCCCTCTTTCCAAACAGAAGCAGTCTGGAGCCATAGCTCCCTTTGGAGGTATAGTAAAAACCTGAATAATTAATTAGCTAATGCCAGGTGCTCTGCACAATGTAAGATTCTGTGTCCCTTCCTTCACTGCCTGCAAGATACAAAGGAAAGGAAAGGAATCTCCTCCACATTAGGACTTCGTAGCCAAGGTGTTTGTGCAACAGGGGGAAGCAGAGAGCTGCATGCACCCCCCTCCCCCCAAGCTGTTCCTTTTAAGCAACATTTTGGCATAAAGCCAAGGTTCACTCTGCAATAAGTAGGAAAACCCCCCAGAAAAGGGGGTTTATTTTATTAGCGCAAAGCTATGGCAGATTCTGAAGTTAATGAGCAGGCTGTCACAAGTCAGTATGGGCAGTGAGAAGAAGTCTGAAAGATCCAGAAGGACACGTGCTTACATATAAAGCCAGAGAGATGCATGAAACTGAAGTAGAAAAAAATGTCTCTCTTGAAAAAACTTTGGCTCAAAGTAGAGCAAGAAAATTCTTGAGGTTTCTAACTAGAGCAAGGCTGAAGGCCTCAATACTAAGCAACTGCAAATAGTCTATAACCAATATCAACAAAAATCAGAGGAATACTGCCAGTTTCTAAGCAAGAAAGCCCAAAGAGAAAAACAACAACCCACCGACCTAACATGTTAGCAGAAGAAATTAAAGGCCAGAGGCACAAGCAGCCCCTGCAGGGGAAAATCAGTTGCAACATTCAGGCAACTCCAGACACACTAGAAATTCTAGAAGTTCAAGGTCCCTAAAATCACACAAGAAAAGCCATTTCAGCAGGTCCGCTACAGGCTCTATTGCTCTTAAATTGCAAATGAAAGCACAGGCTGACAAATCAAAGGTTCTTTATAGTAAACAGGAAGAAGCCATAGAATGTGAGCAACATAAAATAGAAACTGTTGCTAAATGTGAGAAGGGAGAGTTAAACATTGCTTTGAAGCTGCTCCAGCAAGAGAATGAAGTGGCTGTCTTAGAGGCACAGATAAAAGCACTTGAAAAAGACATAAGAGCAGGATGACAGGGAGAGTCAGCTCAGCCACATCGTCGCTGAACATTCTACCCAGCAAGGTTCATACCTTGGCTCACAAAAGCACACAGAGTCTGAGCACGCACGTTCCTATACACCAGCATCTAATTCACCCAAAATAAGTAGGCTTAAGGCAAAGCATGTTAAGGAGGTCAGCCACCACAACAGTGATCTACATGCTCACATGCAAACAGATTCATTAACATGGGTTCTCGCTCCAGGAAGTGCACCAAGGGAAATGCTTCATATCAACCAGACTCTGGCATCACCCAGGAACTGGACTCTTACAACAGATGAGCAGTTATGGCCGGCAAAACACCCTGTGATTAAGCAAGAGCTGCCTGATCAGCCACATTTCATGCCTGACTCCAGACAAACCCCAAGCCATAGCCAGACACAGGTATCTGCTGCCAGTGCAATAGAGACTTCAGAGTGAGAAGATCTATTAACATACATGGCTTGCAAAAAGACAGTTCAATGACTACCCAGAAAGGTATAGAGGGTGGAAATCTAACTAAGAATGACATAGCAACTATGAAACTCACTCCAAAGCAAGAGATGAACCTGATGATAAAGGAGCTGGGAATTGAGTCAGCCAATTGTGTAAAGAGATTACCAGATGCATATTTGCATGACCCCTCGAGGAGTTTGAAAGAAATGTGGGAGAGATTTGACCAACGCTATGGCAGCCCAGAAGATATCCAATAGGCACTGATGAAAAGAATAAGGAGTCACCCAAAGGTGGCAAATAAGAGACAATGACGTTACAAGAATTAGGAGATCTACTCCAGGAACTGGAAGCAAAGCTGATCTGAACCTTCATGGCCTTTACTACTTAGATACAGCTTGAGGCATAAATGAGATTATATCAAAGCTGCTCTATGACATAAGAGAAAAATGGTCATCAGTAGACACCAAGTATAAAGAGGACTACCAAGAGGTTTCCTCCCTTCAAAGTCTTTGTGAAATTCATCTGAGATTTTGCAAAGAGGAGAAATGACCCCAGCTTCATGTTTGATGAACCTGAAGCAGTCAAGACAGGTTACGTCCCTAGTGAAAGGCCAGTTAAGAAGTATACCACCACCAAGAAGCCTATAGCTGTACATATGACAGATTTGTCACCCACATGAATGCCATCAACTGATCATCACCCTACTACAGAAAAAGTAAAAAATACAGTGTCCTATACAAAACCTCAACCTCAAGAAATGTAGAGGTTTTAGGAAGAAACTTTAAAGAGAACGTAAAGATCTGTTCAAAAAGTATAGAATCTACTACAAATACTGCTCTTCATCCAAGCACATGACTCGGGTGCTGCATATATCTAGTAGCGCTATAGAAATGATAAGTAGTAGTAGTAGTAAAGACTGTAAAGAAGCCATCAAGTGTACTGAGAGCAATAGTGACCAGCATGTCAGTGCCTTACACCCTGACAACAGTAAGCCCTCTTCTACAAGAGCTCCAGCCTCTGAGTCAGGCCACAGCAGGGACGAGGAGGTACAGCAAGTGTCACTACCGAAAGTTACCCCAAACTGTATGCAGCTGTGCGGAGGAGGCTGCAGTAGATGGTCAAGCACCAAGATATATGTAACTAATGTATATCCAAAAGGGCAACCAGAAAAGCCAGTAAAGACCTATGTCATCATAGATGAGCAGAGTAACCAGTCCCTGGCAAGGACAGAGTCCTTTGATCTGTTTGACATCCAAGGAGCTCGCTATCCCTACAACCTCAAGACCTGTACAAGGATGACAAGGAGGATGGGGAGAAGAGCAAGTGGATACAAGATAGAAGAGATGGATGGTAGCAACAAGACCTATCAACTGTTATTGAATGAAATCAGATATCTGTTAACTGAGAAGAAATTCCCACAGCAGAGGTTACGCAACACCATCACCATCTCCAACCTATAGTGGAGTATCTGCAGTTTTTGGACCTCAATGCCAAGATGTTTTTTTTTTTGTTGTTGGGAAGAAATGCACCAACATTGATCAGAGTTCAAGGATGACATGTAGGTCCACTTGACGCCCCATATGCCTACTAACTCGCCCTAGGATGGGTGATAGTAGGTGACATCTGCATTAACAGATTGAGGAGACCAAGTGTTGATGTGTACAAAACGTGAGTCTTGGAAAATGGGAGTACCACCTGATTCAAGCCTTGTCATAACCATCTGTATGTGAAGGAGGGTTTTAGCTGGGATGAACCAGACCACGGCTCAACCACGTCAGGGCATCTCTCCATCAGATTTAGGAGAACATCTGGGGAACTCAGTGTTCCAAGTCATCAAGGATGACAACAAACCAACTTATTCAGAAGAAGACAGAGTTCTTGAGAATTATGGATAAGGAATTCTACAAGGATTGGTGGCTGGGTGGCTCCACTACCATTCTGGACACCCAGAACATGACTACCTAACAACAGAAAGAAAGCTCTCTCTTATCTCACTTGACTGCAACAGACTCTGAGAAGGAAACCAGAAGGGAAATAACACTTTACAACTTTCATGCAGAACATGCTGGATAATGGCCATGCTGAGCCAGTTCCATAGTTAAAAGACAACGAAGAATGTTAGTACTTACCTACCTTTGGTGTATATAATCCACAAAAACCAGGCCAGATCAGGATTGTGTTCCATTCCAGTGCTCAAATTCAAGGAATATCACTCAACAATGTGCTGCTTTTTGGGTATGACATGATTAACAACCTATTAGGAGTCTTGATTCGCTTCAGAAAGAACTCTATTGCCATAAAAGCAGATATCCAACAAATGTTCTATTGCTTTGTTGTATACCCAGACTACAGAAATTACTTGAGATTCCTGTGGTACCGTGACTACATCAACCAGCATATCGTGGAATACAGACTGAAAGTTCATGTCTTTGGTAACAGTCCATCACTGCAGTAGTAACCTATAGGCTTAGGACAGCACAAGAGGGAGAAAGAGAATATGGCACAGACGCTTCATTGAAAGAGACTTTTATGTTAACGATGGTCTGAAGTCCTTACCTACCACAGGAGAAGCCATTTACTTGCTAAAGAGAACAAAAGCAATGCTGGCAAAGGCCAATCTGAAACTTCATAAAATCATCTCTAACAGTCCAGAAATAATGAAAGCATTTCCTGCAGAGGATCATGCCAAAGATTTAAAGGATCTAGAACTAAGAGTAGACACTGCCACTTCAGAGAAGCCTTGGATTACACTGGGATCTAGAGACATTTTCACCTTTCAAGTCTCTACCCAAGAGAAGTTATATACACACAGAGGTGTCTTGACTATAGTTAATAATCTGTACAAGCCATTGGGGTTTGTGGCTCCAGGCACCATTCAATGAAGATCCCTACTGAGGGATAAGTGGAAAGTTCCATTAGCACCAGAAATGCGACAAGAATGGGAGAAATGGAAAGATTCTCTAAATCCTCTTGAACATTGCACAGAGGAGATGCTTATTAATATGTTGTAAAAAAAGTTCCTTTGAGTGTTGGGTTAACTGGAAGATGCAAAACATATGAATAGAATTATATACCATGTTCAATATAGTTGAAATTCTGTGTCAGTCACATTTAATAACACCAAAAATTGGTGGATGCCTATAAAAAATGTGTGTCGTCCTGAAATACAGGCAGATACATTACAGTGATATAGACTGATGATAAAATGGTTAACATATAGATATGACTAGGCATAGGTTTGAACAGTTTTACTATATAAAGGTTTGCAGACCATATAGGTCACAACAAGAGGAATAATAATTAAAGGGTTGGCGGCGGTATGGAACACCATGTACTGGAGGCAGGAACTTTGACTATTTAAATGCTGTTGAGTCAATTTGGAGTATGAGAATTGCCTGTACAATCCTTAACAAAACAAGGCGTATATGGTATAGGGTTAGCCCTAATATTAAAGACAGGGGATGGGGATATAAAGTGAAAAGTTGATGGCAATCTGTTGTAAATTAACAAATAATCTTTTGATGAACATTTATATTGTTAAAATTATGTATACATGGACAATGGCATGTAATTTATTGAACTGTCATCAATAAAAACGTTTAACAATAAATCCTCTTGAACAACAGCACATCCCATGCATTTACATCCCTGCAGTACTCAGTACTGCCTGCCACCAAGAGACTGCATCTTCACTTCAACAACTAGCTGATGAAAGAATGGACACCGACCACCAAAGTGCCATCAGAGATACAGAACTACAGATCATCAATGATAACCTGGCACCATCTGGGAACTTTGACACAAGACAAACAGAAAGAACTTCTTCAGCAGAGCTATCACTGACCCAGTGATCCACACCACGAACAGATGAGGAAAACATGGACCACTGGACATTTCTCTCTCTTATATACTGTTTGTCTCTCATTCAGCTCTTGCGAGACTGCAAGAGAAGTCGCCAGAGCAGCAGTGAACCAGAGACAAGCAAGAAGTTGCCAAGCTTAAGATCCAGAAATGAATAGACTTTTGAATATTTATAGTTAGAGGAGTTAAATAGTGGTATCTACCGATACCAGGTGGGGAGTGTTCTTAACCCATATTCATGGAGGCAGGTTATATTGTGATGTATATTTTCTATGAGTTTTGTTTGTATTTAATTGCATTGTTTGTATAATAGATAGCACTGTGTACTGGGGCATTCCCCCTATAGTTTGCAATATCCTGTGATTGACTCCTTGTAAGCTTTCTTTATTGGCTTTTAGCTCTGAGCTGGGGCCTGCCCTCCCTCTCTGCCCCTGAGGATTTTGTGAGAGAGACCAATCTTCCTAGCATGCCTTTGTGATCAGCAGCTGTTCTAGGGGATGATCTCTCTTTCATCTACTGTAATTCCATCTCCCCAAGTCATTTCCCATTTTTGCCCTTACTTTCTTCCCCTTATTCGAATTTGAGTGTTACAGCTTTTCTTCTCAACTGTGCTGAAGTTATGGCAATCTCCTTGCCTCTAAGGTGGCTAGTTAAAGACTATGTGCAGAAGACAACAATTCTCTTCTAAGAAACTGAACTGTTAAGTTGGATTTTCTTTATTATGAGAACTACAATAAAGACGATTTGCTTAAGAATTGATCGTGTACTCCTAAAGTTTCTACTTAGGGATAGGTTAGCTGGTTGTTCAGCTACACTATACTTTGCCTAGAACAGCACATTGCGGGTCCCTTACTATGGAATATGCTGACTGAGGCTAAAAAAAATAAAAGACTTGAAAGAGTTTAAAAAGAATTAAAAATATTCTTTTTCTTGCAGGCATAAGTTGGTGATTAAGTAGATCCATTTGTTTTGCACATTACCGATTGTATTTTTATCAGTCAATCTCTTATGAGATACTTATACATTATGTTAGGAGGTGTTTTGTTTTTTTTTTTGTATATGCTATCTTGACATAGATCACAAATCATAAATACATAATGATATATCTTGAACTTTTTGATTGTGCAGATTAGAAGTTTTTTAAATAAAGTCTCTGTTAAAGTTCTCTGCTAGCTTTGCGTTTAACATAGTCTTTTGTTGGTAATGGAAGGTATCATTGCAGGGAGGACAACATCCCTTCCTCCCAAACTTGATCGAGAGACTAATGATAAGGATGCCAATTTCTTATAAGTATTGTTCATCATTCCAGGTACAAAGCCAGATGCATACATTATTGCAGTAGAGAGAAAACATTACCTGTCAGGAGAGAGGGAGTGACATTGGACCATCCATGTGCAAAATGGGAGCTTGCATATCAAAGTTCATCCCTTGTACGTGTTTCAACATTTCTAGCCTTGGCAACCAGGGTATAACCCAAAGTGGTGTGTCTTCCATAATGAGAAGTTAAATTTTGAGCCAAGGTTTTGAAGAAGGTTGAAGCCATTCAGCAATGATCTTTAATTGGGCTACTTTGTGGTAGTTCTCAAGTTTGGTACTCCCATTCCAGCAGACATTCGAAGTTGGTAGTGCATAACTCATTTTAGTCCGAGGGGCTTTTTCCCCCCATATATAATGAAAAGCTTTCCTTTTCTGTGTAGCTGCCTTTCCTTTTGCAATCTTGTTTTATGTATATGGGCCTGTAAAGAGATATTACTTCGCATAACAGCTTTTAATGTTTCCCATAGTACTACTGGTGTCACCTCTGTGGTATCATTCATCTCTAGAAATTTTCATAGATCTTTTTCTAATTTTTCAATGCTTGCTGGATCTAGAAGTGTCTAGGAATCTCCATACCGGAAGCTTATTCTGTTTAGTATTCAGCTGTAATGTTATTAGTACTTGACCATGGTCAGACCATGTATGGGGGTAAACTTCAGCGTGTTTCACCTTTTTTTTTTTTTTAACATGCCTGCAATTCCCATCAAATATCAATTCTGGAATAGGTATGATGGACTGGAGAGAATAGGTGTAGTCCCTCTCTGAGCCATGCTGTGCCTTGAGAGGTCTAAGAAACAAACATTTTGTATAAATTTAATTAATGCTGCTCTTTCCTTAGTAGCATAATCTACCACTGGTGTCATGTTGTCTAAAGATGGGTCTACTGTGAGATTGAAATCTCTTCCTATTAATAATTCTCCTTCCAGGTGTTGAATAAAGAGTTTAATGAGCAAATCAAAGAAAGCCCCCTATTGAGTGTTAGGAGCATAAATATTGAGGAAGGTATATCTCTGTTGATGTAATGATATTTATTAAAGGAATATATCTTCCTTCTTTATCTGTTAATACTTTGCGTATCAACCATGGGATAGCCTGAGAGAGAAGTACACCCAATCCTTTTGTTTTTGCTGAAATCTTATTAGAAGCTAATTTTATCATTTTATAATGTTTATGATATAACAAATATTCCTGCCTAGGCAGCAAATGTGTCTCTTGTATGAATGCTATATCTATAAGTAACCAATGGGCTTCTATAAATAGCAGGTTTCACTTAATTGGTGAATTTAACCCTTTCACGTTTAGAGTCATAAATCTCACTTCTCCCATGGCTGATCTTTATAAGGCTGCTCGCCAAGGTCAGAACAATTTGTAGCTATCATTAAAGCAGCTATATAAGACAGAGTCAATAATATCAGCTCACAAGTGATATCTGGGGGCAGAAGGTTAATTTAAACATAGAGGCAGTTCCCAAAACCCTTCCCTAAAATTTGGGAGACTGGAAGACTGGGCAACCAAATGGCAGATGAAATTTAATGTAGATAAGAGCACAGTGATGCATAATGGGAAGAATAACCCTAACTATAACTGCATGATGCTAAGTTCCATATTAGGAGTCACCATCAAGGAAAAGGATTTGTGTCATCGTGGAAATCTCCTCCTTAGTGTGGCAGCAGTCAAAAAAAGCAAACAATGTTAGGAATTAATAGGAAAGGAATACAAAATAAAACAATATCATTATACCTCTATGTCTCTCCATGGTAAGACTGAACCTTGAATACTGTGTGCAATTCTGGTTGCTGAATCTCAAAAAAATATAGTGGAACTGGAAAAGGTACAGAGACGGGTATAATCAAAATGGTAGAGACTATTATAAAGAACAAAATTACAAAGCATATTCAAAAGCATGGATTAATGAGAAAGCCAACATGGATTTAGTGATGGAAAATCTTGCCTCACTAATCTATTACATTTCTTTGAAGGGGTGAACAAACATGTGGATAAAGGTGAGCTGGTCGATACTGTGCATCTGGATTTTCAAAAGGCGTTTGACAAAGTACCTCATGAAAGACTCCAGAGGAAATTGGAGAGTCATGGGATAGGAGTTAATGTACTATTGTGGTTTAAAAACTGGTTAAAAGATAGAAAACAGAGAGTAGGGTTAAATGGTCAGTATTCTTTTTTTTTTTTTTTAAATGGTCAGTATTCTTAATGGAGAAGGGTAAATAGTGAAGTTCCCCAGGGTCTGTGCTGGGACCGTCGCTTTTAAACATATTTATAAATGATCTAGAGATGGGAGTAACTAGTGAGGTAATTAAATTTGCTGATGACACGTTCAAAGTTGTTAAATCGCAAGAGGAGTGTGAAAAATTACAAGAGGACCTTACGAGACTGGGAAACTGGGCATCCAAATGGCAGCTGACGTTTAATGTAAATGCAAGTCATGCCTGTGGGAAAGAGGAACCCGAACTATAGCTCCATGATGCAAGGTTCCACATTAGGAGTCACAGACCAGGAAAGGGATGATACGCTGAAACTCTCTGCTCTGTGTGTGGCGGCGGTGGCTAAGAAAGCAAATACAATGTTAGGTATTATAAGGAAAGGAATGGAAAACAAAAAATGAGGACGTTATAATGCCTTTGTATCACTCCATGGTGCGACTGCACCTCAAATATTGTGTTCAACTCTAGTCACTGCATCTCAAAAAAGATATAGTGGAATTAGAAAAGGTACAGAGAAAGGCAAAGAAAATGATACAGGGGATGGGACGACTTCCCTATGAGGAAAGGCTAAAGCGGCTAAGGCTCTTCAGCTTTGAGAAGAGATGGCTGAGGGAAGATATGACAGAGGTCTATAAAATAATGAGTGGAATGGAACAGGTAGACATGAATCGCTTGTTTACTCTTTCCAAAAATAGTAGGACTAGGGGACACACAATGAAGCTACAAAGTAGTAAATTTAAAACGAATTGGAGAAAATATATTTCTTCACTCAACGTATAATTAAACTCTGTTATTCGTTGCCAGAGAATGTAGTAAAAGCAGTTAGCTTAGCGGGGTTAAAAAAAGTTTTGAATAGATTTCCTAAAAGAAAAGTCCATAAGTCATTATTAAAATGACTTGGGGAAAATCCACTGCTTATTTCTAGAATTAGCAGCATAAAATGTATTGTACTGTTTTGGAATCTTGCAGGTACTTGTGACCTGGACTGGCCATTGTTGGAAACAGGATGCTGGGTTTGATGGACCTTCAGTTAGTCACAGTATGGCAATACTTATGTACTTATCCTTTTTGTTTGAGTTGCTTATTCAATGGGGTTATTATTTTCTCATACAATCTGCTAAAATACACAGACCATCCTAGGGTGTTCACAGACTTTTTTTTAGCACTGTAAAGATACACATGCTTAAAACTGAGCCACTGTGCAACATTTCAACTACCAGCTTTCAACTTTAAATATTCTTTAGCGATATTCTTTTTGCTGCCTCTCCTGAATTTCATGGTGATTACGTTTTCTCTAAGTGCATAGACTATGGATATTTCTTACTCCAGCAGCTCTTTCCCTTGCTTCATAGCCTGTGGCACAGGCTTATATTTCCCTTTTCCACTGTTGCCTTCCTCAGTATGGATGACTTCAATCTCAGAATCTGAGCAAGAAATTTCCATTTTTTTCTTCTTTGTGAAACTTTCATCCACTTGATCATCATCATCATTGTTATTATGTTGGACACCAATTTCTGCTGAGTTTTCAGATCCACCTTCTCTGTTAATGGTTCTGGTCAATATCCTGCCTAAAGAAAACACACAGATAATTACAAACACTTCTTGTCATGGTTAATAGTTTCTTACCCCATGAACAATTTTTAAAGACATATTATTTTTTTTTTGTTACAACTTTTCATAAAATATTTTGGTTCAGTTGTGGAAGTGTAACTGCACAGAGTAAAACAATTAGAGAGAGAACCTTTATTTGGTATGTTAATGGGCTGGTGGAGCTATGATCTTATGAAATGGTTGGATATTAGGAAGATCTTAAATCCAAATTAAACTGGTGAGGCTGTGTGTGTGTGTGGCGGGGGGGGGGGGGGGGGTGGGGGTGTTGTATGTAACTGAGGATTTACACAGTTGAGAGTATTGTGAACTTTGTATAGATTTTAAATTGGGTGGATGAGTTATAATTATGTGTAATTCTGAATGTTTTGCCAGTGTATTTGATGGAAAGGTAAACAAGATTAGATGGGTGGGGTTGAAAGTTTAGACACTGTTTTAGGTGTTTTTATGTATGCTGTCCGACATTTTGTTTTATTGTGGATTTTCTTTAAACTTTTATCAGTTCTATAACATAGTGACTGGAAAACATACAAAACTGTCAGTCCAAATATAATAGAATTTCCACAATGTTTAATTATTATAATTAAATGTAGTGGGGGAAAAACAGACCCCATTAAGCAAGTCAGGTTGTAATACTGTGCACTAATGCCATTAATGTGCAATATTTTCTACAAGGCCCACTGCATAAAATGGGCCCTGTGGTAAATAACATGTGTTAACTGTTAGTTGACCCAGTTACAAGGGTGTAACAAAAAAAAAAAAGAGAAAGAGGGAGAAACAATAATATACTAATCATAGCAAGTACAAACAATGATACAACCATTCATACCAACTTCATGCAAGTGATCGGTTTAGGTGAAAACACTAAGAAAAAGAATAACAGAATTCTGTATATTTGCAGTGAAATGTAGAAACAAATATGTTTCAAAGCATCAGGCATCAAGAAGGCCTTTCACAGACATGGTTCAAATAGTCACTGTAATAGTAGTTCACTATAAGTTGTTTCCAAAGGCTGAAAGTAGATAATTGGTCTGATATCCAAACTAAAAACTACACTTAAAGTAACAGCAAGGCTATGTAGAGAAATAAATTCTAAATGCAAATACTTCTACTCAGTACAAAACTACAATAGTAATGGGGAAAAGCCTCAAAGAGCTCCCAGATTAAATATCCATCTGTCGGAGCTAAAACAGACCAACTAGTCTTCTCTTCATCATAGGCAAAAACCCCGTATATGCAGCCACAGGAATTCTTAGTGGACCGCAATTATCTAATAGATACTGTTAATTTGAATTTTTTGAAATAAAGAATTTTTTGAAAATTCTTTAGTATAGATACCTATACTTCATAATTGACCAAGCAGTCTTGAGTGGAATACAATAAAAGCAGCCATTAGATCTACCTTGATTAGCACATCTACTATAGCCCACAGAAGAGATTCAGTGCTATGATGATGTCAGTAGCTGGATGGATGACTATGCAGCTCTATCTTTAAAAAAATCAGATCAGATCAGGTAACTGTTCTAGAACTACTTTTTCTAATACCTGCTTGGCCTGGCCAATGCAACCTTCCATTATCTGCAGATCGACCCCAAATGCCAGTAACTCCTGACTGCAATTTTTCTAAGACCCTATTAATGGCCTCATTCTGTACGGTCTGGAAAACAATTCCTCTGTTTATTCTTAAACCAGGGCCAAAAACTGGATTTAAAGAAGCAGTGTTTGGTGTATTTGGCGGTGAGGAGTTGAAGGTGGAGCCACGCCATCTTGTTGACCTAGGCACTGTGCCATCAGGGTCTATCTAGCCGACTTTGGTTTGTCTGGTATATCTGCTGCCTTATTTTCCTTTTTAACTTCAGGACAAGGCGGCATTATGTAGTAACTGTCGATCATTGAGGGATTTTGTCAGATGATAACAGATTTTAGCAATTTAAGTGGAACCCATGTCAGGAGTGCAGTTTGTGTGTCCTCATCCTGCAGTGACCATCACATGACCCTTGTTGTAATAGCCTTTTCTTTGTTTGGTGGGTTATCCTAATTGTTAAGATAGGGGAATATATGTGCATTTCATAACAACAACAGAGTTGGACTATGTTATTTTATGGTGAAAAGTTCAAGGTTAATAAAGAGACAATAAAAGCAAATAACTAATTGTGCTGAACTACAATTATTAAAATACTAGTAAATAAGGCCCGTTTCTGACACAAATGAAACGGGTGCTAGCAAGGTTTTCCTTGGAGTGTGTATGTTTGAGAGAGTGTGTGTGAGAGAGAGAGAGAGAGAGAGAGAGAGAGAGAGTGAATGTGCGAGTGTGTGTGTGTGACAGAGAAAGAGTGAGTCTAGGGAGTGTGTGTGTGAGAACGAGTGTGTGTGCGAGTGCGTATGTGAGATACAGTGACTGTGAGAGAGAGTGTGTTTCACACAGATGCACTGTGTGTGTGAGAGAGAGATAGAGAGTGTGTGTGTGAGACAGAGTGTGAGAGAGTATGTGTGCGATACAAAGACTCTGTGAGACCGAGAGAATGTATAAGACCGAGAGAGTGTATGAGACCGAGTGTGTGTGTGAGACCGACTGTGTGACACATAGAGAGTGAATGTGATACAGTGTGAGACATAGTGTGAGAGACTGTGTGAGAGAGAGAGAGAGAGATACCTCCCCCTCCCTCTGTGGTCTCAGGACCCCCCCCCCCCCCCCCGTGGTCTGAGGATTCCCTCCCCTCTGGTCTCAGGATCCCCTGCCCCCCTCTCAGGTCTGAGGACCCCCCCGTGGTCTCAGGACCCCCTGCCTCTCCTCCCCTCTGCGTGGTTGGCTGTACCGTGCGTGTGTGTGTGTGACAGAGAGTGAGACTGGGTGTGAGTGTGTGTGTGAGAGAGAATATGTGTGATTGTCCTCTCTCCCCTGCCCCCCTCCAGCCACCCAGTGATTCTCCTCTCTCCCCTGGCCCCCCCTCCAGCCACCCAGCAATTCTTGTCTCCTCTGCCCCCCCCTCCAGCCACCCAGCTATTCCCCTGGCCTGCCCTCCAGTGATTCTGCTCTCTCCCCTGCCCCCCTTCAGCCACCCAGCGATTCTGCTCTCTCCCCTGCCCCCCCTCCAGCCACCCAGCAATTGTCCTGTGTCCCCACCCCCCCTCCAGCCACCCTACGATTCTCCTGTATCCCCTGTCCCCCTCCAGCCATGCAGCGATTCTCCTCTCTCCCCTGGCCCCCCTCCTCCATCCTCCCAGCGATTCTGCTCTCTCCCCTGTCCCCCCTTCAGCCACCCAGCAATTCTGCTCTCTCCCCTGCCCCCCCTGCAGCCACCCAGCGATAAGTTCCTCATACCTTTGCCAAACTTTGAACACAACGTTCTGAAGCTGACTCTGTGGCTTCACTCAAGGGTTCGTGGGTTCGTAACGGTGTAGATCTCTCTCTGCCCATGTCTCTCTGCCCCACCCTCGACGTCATGACATTTTGACGCTAGGGCAGGGCCCGCCCTCGACATCATCACATTTAGATGCAAGGTTGGGGCAGAGAGACATGGGCAGAGAGAGATCTACACCGTTACAAACCCACGAACCCTTGAGTGAAGCCACGGAGTCAGCTTCAGAATGTTGGAGGTGCTTTTTATTATAGTAGATTTTGGGGATAAAACAAAGTCTAAAATGCAGTGTGTAAAGACTAACATTTTAACATGAAAATAAAAAACCTAGTGCATTCAACTGATGGTCCCTCTTTATTGATCAGTTAATCTTTCCAGAGTGTTTATTGCATATTTATAAGTTGGTTACTGACAGTATTTTAAAGAGCAAGATAGGAAATAAGACATACTTACCTGTATAGGTACAAACAAATGTTCCTTTGTCAATATCATCCAAACAGCGAACTCCCCAGCCCTTGTTATGTGTTTTAAACACTTGAAGTCGGAGTCGAAGGCCATGCTGCACTACTCTGTTCTGACAAAACATCTCGTCACATTTGCATGATATACTACACTCAAAAATTCTGTAAAGAAAGCAACAGAATTATTTCTTCAAACTTCAAAAACACACATATATAAATACAATTGTTTAGACTAAAGATTCCCTATGAGCAGGCCAATCCAAATGTTTATAGGGTAAAAAAGGCCAAGAAGCTGTATTCTAACAATTTATAAAATATAAAGTGCATGAACAAAAACTAAAAATGCAAGTTAAACTTATAAATAGAAAACACACTAAAACAGTGTAACATCACAAGAATTTCAGCAGCAGTTTGTGCTGTCTTGAACTCTCAATGCTGGGCACAGTTCATTGAGTAGTAGTGGAATCATTCTAGCCTATGCAGCCCTGACAGCCAATAGGAAGAGGCTGCCTGCGTGTTACAATAGCAATGTGTTCTAGGCCCCTAGCACTCAGCAAATTGACAGCTTGGGGCCATAGTAAATGATACATGAAATGACAGCAGATAAAAGATCGGAACGGTCCATCCAGTCTGCCCAACAAGATAAACTAATTTTACATGGTATGTGATACTTTATATGTATACCCGAGTTTGATTTGTCCTTGCCGTTCTCAGGGCACAGACTGTAGAAGTCTGCCCAGCCCTATTCTTGTACTAAAAGTTCTGAAGCTAACATCAAAGCCCCTTAAAATTTACACTCCAGCTCATTCATATCTATTCAGTTACGATCAGGACGTAGACCATAGAAGTCTGCCCAGCACGGGCTTTGATTCCCAATTACCAGCTTTGCCACCCAATCTCCCCTAAGATTCCATAGATCCATTCCTTCTAAACAGGATTCCGTTGTGTTTATCCCACACGTTTGAATTCCATCACAGTTTTCATCTCCACCACCTCCCACGGAAGGGCATTCCTCGTATCTACCATCCTTTCCGTGAAAAAATATTTCCTGACATTACTCCTGAGTCTGCCCCTTTTCAACCTCAATTCATGTCCTCTAGTTCTACCACCTTCCCGTCTCTGTAAAAAGTTTGTTTGTGGATTAATATCTTTCAAATATTTGACCGTCTGTATCATGTCACCCCTGTTTCTCCTTTCTTCCAAGGCCAGTTTTTGTTGTGGCCTTTCTGTGAACTTGCTGTTTCCTGGCACTTGACTGGAAATCAAATGCTCACTAGAAGCTTCCAGAGAGGTAAAGAACTAAGGAGAATAGGGCAGAAGTCTCTGGAAACTGAAGGGTAGGAGGGTTTAAAATAATTTGGGGAATGGTCTGGTGGCGGAAGTTACCTCCCCCCATGTGTTATAAGCCTCATGCTTGCCTGCCAAATGTGTCTTGGGTTCCACCTCCTGCCTTTGATCCTGTCTAGTCTGATACAGTAATCCTGAATGCAGAATCAGTATACTATACTCCCGTGAGTTGGCACTAAAGGCTCTTGCAGAAGAAGCAAGAATTCAAGGGCCAAGTAACAGAACCAAAACTCAGCTGCTGGCTTGTTTTAGTGGGGAGGTATTGGGAACCTTCCCACCTCTGTTTATTCCAGGAAGAGGAGAGGAGATTTATTCAGGGAACCTGCTGTGTCATCCAGGCAAATCCTGTAAATTACATCCTGAGCAGGTAACATCTGATTACATCATCACTGCAGAGCCACAGTGTCTGTCACCTAGATAACCCAGGAGCCTGTAAGTATTTATCAGCTAATTAATCATGATAACAGTTAACATATGCTTAATCTTACCAGCAAAGTGAGCTGTTCAAGCCAAGCCAACCCCTCACCAATCTGGTGAGTTGGTTTGAAATAACTAGGAGAATAAGGAAAAGCTGTTTGTAATTTTTTGTGCTTAATTGGAAGAATGGAGAAAGCTATTGTATATAGTTGGCCCATGTGTTTTGAGGAGTTTGAAGCTGTATCCTCATCAATTGAAGGACAATAAAGGTTCTGGTTTTCAGCAAAAAGAACTGGTAGTCTCCATCATTCCATCATTGTGTGAAGTCTGCTGCAGAGCTTGCTCAGCCTCCTAGGTAAATCCTAGTACCAACCAATAAATAATAGTGTGTACCCCTGTTGTCCACCTTCCCAGGGCATAGTCTGGCACATGCCTAGACCACCTTAACCAGTGGGTTACTACAGAACTAAACAAATTGCCATAAAAAGAAAAATAAATTATCATGACATGAAGCACCTTGTGTACAGAAAGGAAAAAAATACCTCACTAAACAGATGTGATGATGACAACTATAGCCTGAGAAAAGGCCCTAGCATCCAAGAATTTCTGAAGCTGATTAAGACCATAAAAAGTAAAAGTTTTACACCACAGATCTAAAACACTAACATGGATATTGTGAAGCATAAAAATTAGTTTCTCTTGATTTGGGAACTGTATATACAAAATCTTCCACCAAGGGTACTTTGTATGATACTTAACAAAATGCAACTTTAGCCTAGTTGATTTGATAGGTTTTTTCTTTGTGTTTTTCTCTCTGTTTTCATTGATCTGGGCAAGAGATCAGGGGGTGCTTGGGGGGAAGTTGAGTAATGTCTGGTGGAGAGGAGCCGGAAGAATCAGAGTTCCTTCTATCTTGGATGGTCTTTATTTTTTAAACAAGGGAGGGATAAAAGACATAATACAGTTTGATGATGTTTTGTATTTGATTTCAAACTCTCATTTATATGTCTTTCATCATGTATCTATTGCGTGGCTTGTTCTGTTTTTCTTTGTCATTGATAAAAAAAGTGAGGGTGTTGACTGTGTGGCGAGCCACGCAGCACACATCGCTCCAACGCTCCTATGTTTTTTCCTTTAACTGACTCTCCAATATTAGTTCATTTGAACTATTAAGACCCCCAAGGAAGGCATTTCAGACTAAATATGGCCCGTGTAGGGTTTTTTTTGTCAGCTGATTTTGAATAAAATTATTGAATTCTCTTACTCTTCCGTTTGCCTTGGTTCATTGGAACTTTCCTCATTTTCACCTGTTTTGTATCTGTTTCTCTTGACCTTTCAGCCGCTTTCGACCTTATTGACCATTCCCTCTTACTATCTTATTTAAGCTCTTTTGGTTATTACAAGCCCAGCTCAATTGTAGTTCTCATCATTTCTTTCAAACCACACTTACACTGTTGTCACTACCTCATCTAGAGTGTCCCCCCCCCCCCCCCGGTCACTACCCTCTGGTGTTCCACAAGCCTACATCCTCTCTCCTCTCCTTTTCAATGTATTTCTTAGTCCCCTAGCAACCTTGATACAATCCACAGGCATCTCATTTCACTTCTATGCAGATTATATCCCTTTTATCTACCCTACAAAACTCTTCAATCCTTCCCTAAGACTGCTTCAAAGATGTCTTACTTATTTCTGACTGGCTTTCTGGTCACAAACCTGTCCTTAATAAAGACAAAAGTTGGTTTTCGCGTACCCTTCATATGCCATCCATTCCGCTGCAACATTTTGGGTCCACTCTTCAATATTTCAGGTAACTTGGGAGTTATTCTTGACTCACAATTATCATTTGCATTTTATATCTCAAATGTGTGCAAGACAGGCTTTTTTGTACTCCATCAGCTCCGCACAATTCGGCAATATTTTAGTTGCAAAGTTTTTCATTCCTTAATTCTCTCTTTGCTTACTACAAGGCTAGATTACTAAAACATCATATACTTAGGTTGTACTCAGACTTCAATTAAAAGGCTTCAGTCATCCCATCAGTATAACCACGCCTCTCCACTCACAGGCTTGGTCTACTCCTTTATCTTTCCTCTCTCACTATTCCATACTCTCCAGCCCGTCTTTTACATTCAATAAATGATCAGTGTTTAGTTTTGCCTGGTCCTAAGTCTGCTCAGCTAGAGTTCACTCTTCATTACGCATTTTTCTTCACTGCTCTCTTTCATTGGAATTCACTCGCACAAGATAGCTGTGCCGAAACCTCTTTTACAACTTTCAAAACAAAACAAAATACCTGGCTTTTTGCTAAAGCCTTTTCTGTAGACTGAACCGATCTGGCAATCCGCTGTTGCTCTCCCTCTCTTTGTCCTCTCCCCTCTCCTTACCCCTCTGTATCTCTTTACCTCTGTTCTACCACTTTCCTGTAAAATTTTGTAGTTCCTTTCCATGAATTTAAACTAGAAGGCAGGGATGGCATATGGAGGCAGGTCACTTCCAGTGGTCCCCCCAGCTAAAGACAAGATTTGACAGTAGAAAAGAAAGCAATGAAAACAACAACCTTAGCAAATCACTTCTTACCAACACAGCAGGAAGTGAGACTAAACAAAAAACTAAACAGAAGATGAAAATTTCACTGAAATGTAGATGGAAAGCGATGACCACAAATGCTCGCAGTCTAAGCAGCAAAGTTCATGATCTGCAAGCCCTGATTTTAGAGGCAGACTTAGACATTGTTGCTGAAGAGTCGGAAAAAACTTACTGAAATATCTGTAAATCTGGAACAAGTAATGGAGCAGTTCTGCAAACTGAAGAGTAGCAAATCTCCTGGACCGGATGGTATTCACCCTAGGGTACTGACAGAGCGACTGTTATTGATTTGTAATTTATCCTTAAGTAGAGGAGTGTGGTAGCCGTGTTAGTCCACTCTTAAGGTTATCAATAGAAATCAAACAAAATAAAACATGGAAAAGAAAATAAGATGATACCTTTTTTATTGGACATAACTTAATACATTTCTTGATTAGCTTTCGAAGGCAACCTTCGAAAGCTAATCAAGAAATGTATTAAGTTATGTCCAATAAAAAAGGTATCATCTTATTTTCTTTTCCATGTTTTATTTTGTTTGATTTCTATTGATAATTTATCCTTAAAATTGAGTGTGGTACGGGAAGATTGGAGGGTGGCCAATGTAACGCCGATATTTAAAAAAGGTTCCAGAGGAGACCCAGGAAATTATAGACCGGTGAGTCTGACGTCGGTGCCGGGCAAAATGGTAGAGACTATAATCAAGAACAAAATTACAGAGCACATTCAAAAGCATGGACTAATGAGTCAACATGGATTTAGTGAAGGAAAGTCTTGCCTCACCAATCAGCTGCATTTCTTTGAAGGGGTAAACAAACATGTGGACAAAGGTGAGCCGGTTGATACTGTGTATCTAGATTTTCAGAGGGCGTTTGATAAGGTCCCTCATGAAAGACTACAGAGGAAATTAGAGGGGCATGGGATCAGAGGTAGTGTCTTAAAAACTGGTTGAAAGATAGGAAACAGAGAGTAGGATTAAAAGGTCAATATTCACAATGGAGAAGGGTAGTGTATAATTATAGTACAGCAAGAGGCCCTCACTGGATGCCCACCGGAAGGGTGGAAGGCCAGATTTTAGGACTCAGGCTGTAAAAATACAAGCTAGGTTTAAAAATCTATGACTGGCTGCACAAGGACGTGCTTTTCCTGCAAGTTAATATGTGTCCCAGCTTGGGATCCATCCACTGGAATAGTGGTGGGTCAATTTACATACCTTAAACAGCTTAAACTGCTAAAAGGCACTGACTAGGCCTAAAAATCTGATGATGGCCTTGTTGCTGAGCACCTGCAGAAGCAGGGCTGCTTGATAAGCCTTATTAGAATTTAGTATGACATTTAAAAGCAGTGCAAAAGCCAAGATCAAGGAATTGATGGCTAAAATCCTAAAAAGTTTGGTTCAGAACATGGAGTCTGTTGCAGTTAAAATGGCAGCCAGAGTCACAAGATATGGAACTGATCTCTTCATCTTAGAAGAGATGGTTGCACAAGATTAGGAACAGTCCATATTAGGAGTTGACCATATTAGGGGTTATTTGCAAGACAGGAAAAAGATTAAGAAACAGGTGGACACCTGACCTGTGGTTAAGATAAAAAAAATCCCTCTCCATAGACTTGTATGGGGACCAAATACTATATAAGAAGTGGGCATCAGAGCTATCGTTGGAACATTTTTCCCCAACGAATCTCCGAAAGGCGAAGCTCTGGCCGGTTGAACCCAGAATCTGTCTGATGAATGTACCAAATTGAAGTCCTGATTTGGGTGAGAATAAAAGACTATTTCTTTCACTAAACTGTTTCAGTCTCTGTTTCAATCTCTTCTCTTTAAACTGTTTCACAAACACACAAGTAAAATTCTATCTCACTATTCTCTAGTCTCTGTGTTAATTTCTGTTTCATTTCACACCTTATATCACATAAATAGACTATCTTTTAAACTCTAGTACATCATGTGGGAGAATAGATGCCCTAGGATGTCCTTGGAAATTAGGAGCCAGAAAACAAAGGTCATATTTAAGAGACTTATTATGAGCCTTCTGAAACCACCTCCGTGGGCAAGGGTCCTGCGGGGGTCTAGAGAGGGGTAATTAAAAACAGTAGTTAGCGGGGTCCCTCAGGGATCAGTGCTGGGACCTCTGCTTTTTAACATATTCATAAATGACCTAGAAATGGGGGTAACTAGTGAGGTAATCAAATTTGCCGATGACACAAAGTTATTCAAAGTAGTCAAATTGCGGAAAGATTGTGAAAAACTACAAGAGGACCTTACGAGACTGGGAGACTGGGCGTCTAAATGGCAGATGATGTTTAATGTGAACAAGTGCAAAGTGATGCATGTGGGAAAGAGGACCCCAAACTATAACTACGTCATGCAAGGTTCAGCGTTGGGAGTCACGGACCGAGAAAGGGATCTAGGTGTCATCGTTGATGATAAGTTGCTCAATGTGCTGCTGCGGCTAGGAAAGCAAATAGAATGTTGGGTATCATTAGGAAAGGGATTGAAAACAAAAATAAGGATATTATTCTGCCGTTGTTTCGCTCCATGGTGTGACCGCACCTCGAGTATTGTGTTCAATTCTGGTCGCCGCACCTCAAAAAAGATATAGTAGAATTGGAAAAGGTGCAGAGAAGGGCGACAAAGATGATACAGGGGATGGGGCGACTTCCCTATCAGGATAGGCTGAAGAGGCTGGGGCTCTTCAGCTTGGAGAAAAGGCGGCTGAGGGGAGATATGATAGAGGTCTATAAGATAGTGAGTGGAATGGAACGGGTGGATGTGGAGCACCTGTTTACGCTTTCCAAAAATACTAGGACAAGGGGGCATGCGATGATGCTGCAGTGTGGTAAATGTAAAACAAATTGGAGGAAATTTTTCTTCACTCAACGTGTAGTTAAACTCTGGAATTCGCTGCCGGAAAAGGTGGT